>NW_014012413.1:0-15775 GCF_000611645.1 Monoraphidium neglectum
CCGCCGCCGCTGCCGTCGCTGCCGTTGTTGTCGCCGCCGTCGTCGTCGCCGCCGCTGCCGTCGCCGCCGTCGGCGTCCACTAAACCCTGAAAATAGACCCTGTCAAGGTCCTGAAGCGCTGTCTGAGTGGCGGGTTGCATGCGGGAGACGGTGTAGCTCAGTTGGTTAGAGCGCGGTGCTGATAACGCCGAGGTCGTGAGTTCGAGCCTCATCTCCGTCAGTTTTGCTTCGTACCAACCACCGCTTACCCTCGGTTTGCCTGTCTTGTGTCAACTACCCATCAACACCAACACGCACGCCTCAGCCCCTGCGGTTGCTGCGTTTTGCCACCCCTCTTTTGCCAGCACCAGAGAGCAGCCTGCGCGCCGCGACGCCTGCCACACCACCACCAGCAGCACGCCGGCCCGCCGCTACCAGGTGCAGCGCAGCTGCTTGCGCCGCGCCACTTGCGCTGCCACGATTCTTTTTCTTGCCAGCCAGAGTGCACTGCTTGCTCACTTCTGCTCCTGCCATTGGCTGCCCCGTCGCCGCTCCATCCGCCCGCCGCAGGCGCCTGCGCTTGGGCGCTGCCTGCTCATCAGGACCCTCCTCTGCGGCAGCCAGCGGCGGCACGACCATCCCCCAGGCCGCCAGCGCCGCGTCGAGGCGCTCAAAGGCTGCCAGCAGCGCGGTAGTGGCGCCTGGCTGCGCACTGCTGCGCGTCTGCCGCGTCCTCACCAGTGCCGCTCTGTGCGTTATTTTGCCTGCACGCCTCACGTCGCGTGACAGGTGCGGCAGCGAGCATGCGCCTGCCAGGTGGGTCCGCAGCTGCTTGAGCACAAGCACAGGCATGAGGGGCAAAGAGGGGAGATGTGAACGGTTTCTTTCTGTGCCTGTAAAATGGCTGCAGTTTAGATGTTTCCTCACCGGAGCATGTTGTCTCAAAGTGGCAGTATGGGCGAAGTATGGGGGCAACACAACATTTGCTAGCCCTGTGCGTCAGCCCGCAAGCACACGGCCAAATGCTCAGAGCCGGCGCTTCCCACCTGCAGCAAGGCTTGAAGGTCGAGGGTGCCTGGTGCCGGCGGGCGCTGCGGCCAGGCTCCCCGGCCACATTTGACGGCTGCCTCATCCTGATCGCTTGAGCTGACGAGCTGCTCGCTCTCAGACTCACTGCTCCCGCTGCTTGTGCCGCTGTCGCCGCTGCTGCCGTTGCTGATGTCCTCACTCTCACTGGTGTCACTGCTTCCTAGATCAATCGGCCTGCCCTGACCAAAGGCGCGCTCCCGCACCTGGCCGCCGCTGCTGCTGCTGTCCCCGCCAGCCTCGCTGTCGCTTTCGCTGCTCTCGCTGCTGTCTTCGTCGCCGCCGCCGCTGCTCGTCCTGCTGCTCCCACTGCTGCTGCTGTCGGTACCATTGCCCATTGCAGCCGCCTCGGGTCGCACGCCAGCCCCTCGTCGCATCGCCCGCCGCCACTCCTCCAACCCCTGCCTGACCGCTCCGAAGTGCAGACCTCCACGTCCCGCCCCCCAATCATCTACGACAGGCAACCCCTCTGCCTCTGCAACACCAACACCATCACCGCCTTCACCATCGCCACTGCCACTGTCGCCGCTGCCGTCGCCCTCATCCGGCAGCGGTGTGTCGTAGAGCGCCGTGGCGCCCCGCAGCCCCGCGCCCCTCACGACGCCGCCGGTGCCAAGCACGTTGCCGCCCGCTGGGCGGCCGGCGGCCGCGTTCAGGCGGCGCGCCGTCCACTCTGCCATCTCTGCCACCCAGGCCGTCTGGCCCGTGGCGAGCTCGGCGTCGAGGGCAGGCTCGGCGAGGGCGACCAGGCCACGCCAGCCCAACAGGCCGGCGTCGAAAGCGCTGCGTTCCAAGGTGCAAAAGGTGCAGAGGTTGTACGAGTACTGTAAGGGCCAGGTGCCGTTTCAACGCTTTGCTTGGCCAGGCAGGGAAAGCCCAGCTGCAGCGCGATATCCTCTGCAGCAACACAAAGGCAGCTTGTCGCACCCCTGCAGGAGCCGGCCACCTCTGCTGGCCCCCGCTCACGTGCGCGTGACGTACAGCCCCCACCCATGGCAGGCCCTTGTTGCTGCCGGCATGCGGCGCAGAGCTGCCTGCAGCAGCGCAGCGCTGTCATGCTGGCCGCCGTCTGGTCGCTCGACTGCATTTAAGGGACGCGTCCTGCGTGTCTGCTCTTGTGGCTGACAACCCTCACGCTGCTGCTGCTGCTGCGGCGGCGGCGGCGGCGGCAGGAGCCCTGGTGCACCGGAAGCGTCGGCCTGCCCTGACCTTTGCGTCGCCAGGTGCCCTGCCAGAGGCAGCAGCACGCACCCCGCCAGCGTCGTGTGCAGCCAAACATCCCACGCCAGACGCCCCCCTCCGCCGCTGCCGCGCGCTGCCGCCGCCGGCCCAACGCCGTCAAACGCCGTGGCAAAGCCGATGAGCGAGTCACACACGGGGGGTCCAAAAGGGCGTGCTGCCCACCGCGAGTACAGCAGCTGCAGCACGTGCAGCACCCACCCCAGCACCGCGGGCCGCGCAATCGCGGCGCCCGGCGGCGGGCGGCGGCGGGCAGCGGTGGCGCAAGCCCTGCCGGGCAGGGTGTCCACCCAGCGGAGCTCCTGCGGCGGCAGCCCGGGGTCGGCTGGTGCGCGGCAGTCCAGCAGCAGGGACGTGGCGACGCAGTCCGCCAGCAGGGCGTCTTCGTCCTCGCCTGGGGTGGAGCGCGGGGATGGCCGCGGGAGTGGATGCAAAGGGCAGGTTGCAGTGGCGTGGCATGAGGCTTGATCGTGGGGATGCCGGCTGTGCTGCACCGCATGCGCAGGCCAAGCCGCCTTGACTCGCCTCACTTCGCACGGTACGGATCAAGCAGCCCTGCCCGCGGTGGAGCCATGCAAGGAGACTCACGTGCCGCTGTGCCCTCCTGCGGCGCTGACAGAAAGGCTAGGAGCTCTTGCATCGAGCCCAGCCAGCCGCTGCCAAACACACGCGCGTAGTAGGCGTGCGTGCTCGCCGCCAGGCACGACCGCAGGCTGTGCGGCAGCAGCGCCTGCCGCGCCACCGCCCGCGCCTCCTGCCCCAGCCCCTCCCGCGCGCACGCCGCCGCCAGCGGCAGCAGCGCGATGCTCGGCGCGGCGCGCGCCGCGGCGAATGCCAGGGCCCGCAGCAGCGGGCGGCGCGCGGCCGCGCTCGGCGCCGCGGCCAGGCACTCAAGGCAGAGCCGGAGCATCAGCTCGGGGCGCCGCGTCGCCCTCGCATGGGCGGCCGGCCGGGCGCCTGGGTCGGCGTAAAGGCTCCAGAGCACAACATAAGGATCCCAACCCTGCTCGGTCAGCGGGTAGAGATCCCCGGCTGCGGCGGGCGCGCGGCCGCCGAGCTCGAAGTCTGCAGCAGCCGCGCGCCAGGCGAGGGGGCTGTGCTCGCCAGGCGCCCTGCCGTCTGCATCCGGGTCGCCGTCGCCCACCGCCGCCGCGCGCGCCACGTCGGCGCTCACGGCATGCATCAGGCGCGATACGGCCGCACTGAGCTGCGGCTCGGTGGGGCGGCCGTGCTCGCCGGCGGCAAAGCTGTGAAGCCGGAAGGCCGGGGCATGGTGGGCGGCGCAGGCGGCGCAGTCGTTTGGGCCCGACCCTAGCAGCTCTTCCCTGGAGAGGGATATGGCTGGTGGGGGCCCTGGAGCATGGGAATCGGAGGCGGGCACAAGAGAGAAGGCCGTTAAAAACCGAGCATGCCAGGGAACGGGCTGGCGGCGCGCTCGCTCTCAGCGCGGTCATGCGCATTGATGCGGCGCAGGGTTTCCTGCAGTGAGACGCAAAGCACAAGGGCTGCACGCCTGCGGGCCTCGCAGCTGGGCGCCGCGACCCCCATCGTCAAAACTCACGATGGCTCAGCGGCTCCCAGGGCTGCGATTCAAGGACGCACGACCGCCACGCCGCCTCGCGAGAGGGCTGCGACTGCATCCACTGGCCGGACCTTGGGCCGGCGGTAGACGCGCCCGCGCCGCCCTCTAGCACCCTCACTGTCTTGACTGACATGGCGCCGCCCGCGTCGCGCCACCCGTCGCCCCACCCCCGCTGCTCCCCCGCCGCCGCGCACCAAGCCAGCGCCGCGAGCGCCGCCCCGACGCGGCAGCCGCCGGCGGCGTCGCCCTCGCGGGCGCGGCGCCAGCGCACGGCCCTGGCCAGGTCTGCGAGCGCGGCCCCTAGGCCGCCGAGCTGCTGCTGGCCCTGCGGCGCACCCTGGCTGTCGCTGTGCCCCTTGACCAATTCCGCCATCAGGGACGCAAGGGGCCCGGCTGCGTTCGCATGCTCTGCTGGATCTGTATGGGCAGATGCCCTGCTGCCGGTGCTGCAGCCCGCATCTGCAGCCGCCGCCGCCGCCGCCACAGCCGCAGAGGCCGCTGAGGCTCTGAGCACTGCCGCCGGCTGCGCCCCCTCGCCGCCGAGCGGAGGCGCCGCCCGCTCCCGCTGCTGCGCGCCGCCCCGTTCGGCCGCCACGCCGACGCGCTCGCGGCGCGGCGGCGGCGCGTTGCCCTGTGTGCGGCGCACCCAGCTGCCTTGTAGGCTGCCCATCAGCGCCCGCGTCACCAGCGCAACATCAGCCTCGTCGCGCGCCGTCAAGTGCAGCAGCCACTCCGCGCCGCACCACGCCGGTGCCCACCGCCACCACGCGCCCCCAGGGGGAAGAGCCACCCAGCGGCCGTCGCAGCTGGGGAGCTGCAGCAGTGCGCGGGCCAGGCCCGCGGCGGTGGGCGTGTGGCCGGCGGCGGCCAGGCGCGCCATAGCGGCGTGGGCAAGGGCTGTAGATAGAGGAGCAGCGGTTGACTCCGAGTCAAAGCCACCTGCCCAAACAAAGGGGTTGAGTGAAGCAGAGCAGTGTGGTTGCAGCAGAACAATGGCAAGCGCGGGCTGTGGAGCGGTCTTGTGGAAGACGAGGGGCAGGAGGCCCAGGGGTGGCCCAGACGTGCGTTGGACCCACGAGCCTTGTTTTGCAACTGCCGCGCACGTCGGTACCCCTTTTGGCAGCATGCTGCAAGCGCAGGTGGCTGCAAAAAAGGTCAACATTGACAATTGCTCCACCCAACAATGACGACTCACGCCAGCCATCATGCAGAATGACGTGCAGCGCCCCCGCCGCGACGGCCGCCGCCGCCACCGGCGCGCGCGCGATCAGGGCGCCCGGCAGCGCCGCGCCGCCCAATGTGGCCGCCACCTTCGATGCCTCTACAGCGGCGCCGCTCCACAGCTGCAGCAGCGTCCAATGGGGCTGCCCGTGCGCGGCGCGCAAGTCAGACATTGCTGCGCGCCGGCTTTCTTGCGCCGTGGGCGCCCAAGGCGCCGCGCGCCCGGCGCCGGCGGCCGCGCATGCGGCGGCGTCGCGTCCCAGCCGCTCCCAGGCCGGCGCGAAGAGCGCGTCCACCGCCAGCGCTGCCAGGGGCGCCGTCGCGCCAGGGCCGTCGCCGCCTGCGGCGTCCTCCCGCAGCTCTGCCCTCTGTGCCGCGTCGATTGCTGCGTGCAAGGTGTGATACGCCATCGGAACCAACCCCTGCGCAGCCAGCCGGCGCCCCGCCGGCAGCAGCCACGCCGGCAGCTCGAACTCTGCCGTGCCTGCCGCAGCGTCGCCGCTGGCGCAGTGCGCGAGCGCGGGCGGCCACCCCGGGGCGCACGCCCAGGGGCCCGCCGCGGCCGGGCACAGGTCGAGAGCGAGCTGCAGGCTGGCGGCGGCGGGGACTGCAGGATCAAGCAGCGCCGCGCGCAGCAGCGCCAGCAGCAAGCCCCGCGCGCCCTCCCTCTCGGCGCCGGCCGCCGCCGCCGCGACGGCGGGCAGGAGCGCGGCCGCCGCGCGCGCGGACGCCGGGGCGCCGTCCTTGAGAAGGCAGACCGCCGCCTCGGCCAGACTGCCGGTCGCGCGGCCGAGGGCCGACACGAGCTGCCGAATCCCTTCCGAGCCTCCGCCCTCGCCGCCGCTGCCGCCGTCGCCGCCGTGGCTGCTCGCGCTCTCCGCGTCATCCTGAAAGGCCAATTCAAAGCGCAGAAACGACAGCCGCAGGTTGGTCATGGCCGCCGGCTCCCTGCCTTGCCAGTAGGCCGCCGCCTCGCCGCCCAAGCCGCCGCCAGACGCCGAGGCCAGCGGCTGCAAGCTGTCGGGATGACTGAGTCGCTCTGACGCCAGGGCGGCCGCAAGGGGCGGAGCGTCCCACGAGTGTAGCGCAGCCAGCGCCTAGGATGGGGGCACGAGGCATCCGCAGACGGGGATGCCGGCACGGCAGACAGCCGTTTGATGGTGGACGATGCTGCGACATGCACAGAAGTGCGCGCACGCACGTGAAAGGCGACACTCGCGGCCGCCGCACTCCTGCGCGAGCCGAGCCTGGGCTTTTGCCCTGATGCGTCTCTGCTTGCGACTCGCACGCCCCCATTTACACCCCAAAAAATAACGAGCTCAACAATGCCAGCCCCACAAACCCACCCACCACGGGGCCACCCCACCTCGACATACTCCACTGGGACCCAGGCAGGCATGCGGCCACGCAACAACCCACGCGTGCGCCCGCTGCCGTAAACACGCACGCGCCCGCACCCACCACAAGCTGCAGCTGCGCCTCCAGCGCCAGAACGCCCTCCGGCCCGAGCCCCGGCAGCGGCGACCTGGCCAGCACGCCCGCGACCCGCGCGAGCGCCCGCCGCGCCGGCGGCGGCAGGCGCGCCACCAGCAACAGCGCCGCCAGGCCGCGGGCGAGGTCGGGCGCATCGCACCCGCCGCCGCCGCCACCGCAGGCGCCGCCGGCTCGGCGGCCCGTGCGGCGCCTGGCAGCGGGGTCGGCGCTCAGCGCTGCTGACAGGCGGTGCAGCAGCTCGGCGGCAGCTGCCACCGGGCGGCCGGCCGCAAGCTCCGCGGCCGCGCGGGCAAGGCCTGCGCGCGCCTGTGGGGAATTATTTTCGGGGGGAGCAAGGACGGGGGTGGCTGAGGACGTGGGACAGGGGTTGGTGGAGACGGGGGTTGGTGGAGAAGGGGGTGCATACTAGTGGTACTCAGCAGCGCGCGCCAGTAACTGCTCAACCACGTAATCAAGTCAAAGAGGCGTTTTCTGCATCTGCGTGGTTGTTCCCAGCACAAGCGGCACATAATCTCCACAAACAAACAACCACGCTTTGCCCCGTACCTTCCCATGCTGCACATTTGCTGTGAGCCCGAGCGCGGCCCACAGCAAGCAGCCGTGCGGCGCGGCAACCGTACCCCCGCCGCCCGCCGGCCCGCGCGGCCGCAGCGGGCGCCGCTGCAGTTCCAGCAGCAACCGCGGGCGCGCGCCCCAGCCAGACCGCCGCGGCGGCCGCGGCTGGCGCCCGGCCTGGAGGTCGGCCGCGGCTCTCGCGCGAGCCCGTTCAGCCACGAGCTCTGCCCAGTGCTCCTCCAAACTGCACAGCACCTCCTCGCCCGCCGCGTCGCTGCCCCGCCAGTCGCGCGCGCCGTGGGTGGACGGCGACGCGCCGGCGCCCCTGACCGCCGAGTGCCGTTCTGCCAGCTGCCCGGCAGGCGCACGCTGCTGCCTGCCGGCTGTGCTCGCGCGTTGACTCGGCCGCGGCTCGCCCAACGCGTGGACCCACCAATCTCTTGGATCCAAGTCATCTGCGTCATATTCCTGGCTGCTGTTACCGGATGAGGGTTGTGAGGATTGGCTCGCGCCAACACTGCTGCTGCCGCTGCCGCTGCTGCTGTCATTTTCATAGTCGTCACTGCTGCCACTGCCGTCAAACACGCCGCTGTCGCCGCCGCTCGTTGCGCGCGGCGGGGCGCCCTCGCCATCCCCCCCGTCATCTACCGCTGTAGTGGCGTCAGCGTCGGCGACGAGGTCCGCAGCGGAAGGCAGGCAGCCGCCGCGCCCAGGGCAGCCGCGGCGCTCGGTGGGGATAAGATGGAGGGTGACTCCTAGGCGCTGCGCGGCAGGGGACGGCAGCCAGCAGGCGGCAGACAGAACGTCGCCATCGCCACTGCCGCTGCTGCCCCCGACTGCGCCTCGGCCCCACTCAGACGGCCGAGCCCGCGCCGCTGCCGTGGGCCCGCCGTCGCGCGCCCCGTCCCCCACAGCAGCGGCCTCCACCATCGCGCGCGCCGCGGGGTCAGAGGAGCAGATCAGCGCCGCTGCTGTGCAGAGTGGGCACAGGCTGAAGCGCCGCGACGCGTAGGCCCAGCCATCTGGGTTTGGGCCGCTGCGGCAGTTGAGGAGGCCCCATTCGCTGCTGCCGTGGGGGCCAGACTGCGTGCCCTGCCGCTGCACACCTGTCTGCACACGTAACCACAGGTCGACATCCAGCGGCGCGCTACCTAGGCCCTGCCCGGCGGCGGGCCACAAGTGCTCTGTGCAGGCTGACCAACCGCGCAGCTCGGCAAGCTTGCTGGCGTCAGGCCGCGCCTGGAGCCGCACATGCACAACCGAATCGCCGGCGCTGTCCCAGGCGGAGTGGGGTTCGCGAGCCGCTGCGATGGGGCGCACGCTGCCAATGAGGTGCAACGCTAGAGCCCATGCGTCCGCCTCGGTCAGAGCCTGTACTGTCTCGATCATAGATGCTACCTGGTGACCATCCCGCCAGATCACAGCCAGGACGCGAACGCGTTTGCCAGGGACGCCCTAGCAACGCGCTGGAACGATTTTTGTGCTTGCCTTGCAACTTGTTGGCACCGTATGAGGGGCGCTCTGAGAGATCGAAAAGATGACTGCCTGCAGCTTCACTGCAGTGCCAAGACCAGCAGCTTCCCAAACATTGGACCAATTGCATTTGCCCACATAGGGCACGCTTAGTTTTGGGGTGCTGCCTGTTCTAGTGATCAATATCTGCGGTCACCTGCACCCAAGAGTCTTGCCGACCCTCGGCGCCCTTACCAGTTCGGCCGCAACCCTGGCCCGGCTGCTCGCTGCGCTCTGGCAATGTGGGGGCAGTGGGGGTCTTGCAATGATCCAGGCAAGGTGATTTTATTATAGGGTGCTGTCTTGCACATACGATTACAGCATGTATGGCCAGCAACCGCTGGTGTGTGGGTGAAAGCCTGACCCCGTAGCTCGTTGCCGAGGGGCCCACCGCCTGGAGCCAACGGCCCCTTGCGCAGCGAGTTGGCGAAACAGAAGCGGGCGAGGGAGGGAGGCTGGCTCCCACTGACGCCAGCATGCGGAGGCCAGTGGAGCGCCTGAATCGGCGGGTGTCCTGCTTCTAAATGGATGCACACTGTGCGAGGGTTTGATGGGTGGGAGGCCAACAAAGGCAAGGTGGGCTGGGAGGTGGAGCACGCTGAGTCGGCAGGGGGGCATTCAGGCGTGCCGTACTTGCACAGTGTGCAAGTAACGTGCGCGACAGCCGCCCCCTGGGTACCTGCTTATAGCCTAGGCGTGTGAGTGGTACATCTGCCGCTCCAGTGCCCGCGAGGGTACAGCAGGCGGGATATTGAGCCAGCGCGGGTCGGCCTTCAGGATCACTCGAAGCCGCTGAGGGACAGCTCCACCCCAGCGGCTCCGGCAAAGCAGCCGCCTGCAGGGGGTTCCAAGACGAGAAATGAAGGGCAGCACCTCAATGCTGTGTGCGACTGTGTGTGAGCGTGGCACGTGGGCAAGCGACAGCTACAGGATTAGGATTAGGATTGTTACACGATCCCGCGGTCGCCCGCTCCTGGAGCCATCCAGGCTCATGGGAGGTAGCATTGTAGCATCAGCGTTGTGTGGCTGGGACTCAAGTGGCCAGCGTTCGCCGTTCATAGCAGGTGTGCACAAAGGCCCCACAAGTGTGCAAGTCTGCGCTACACAAACGGGCGTGCATGCGGTCATGTGCAGGCAGGTTCACAAACAAGGGTGCAAAACGCGGCGCAGCATATTTGAGCTTGGCGGCTGTCCGCCCTCGGCGCCAACGCGCATGCCTGGGTGATGCTGGGCACCGGCGCGCCGCGGGGCGGCGTGCCGGCGCATGTCGGGCGGGCGCAAGCGCCCTTCAAGCGTGGCGGCCGTCCGCCCTCCGCGCCCACGCGCCTGCCTGGGTGATGCTGGGCACCGCCGCGCCGCGGGGCGGCGCGCCGGCGCATGTGGGGCGGGCGCAAGCGCCCTTCAAGCATGGCGGCTGTCCGCCCTCCGCGCCCACGCGCCTGCCTGGGTGATGCTGGGCACCGGCTACAGCGCGGCATACAGCATGCAAGGGCCGGCCCACCCATCAAGTGCCGCACTGCAACAGTGCCTCGCCTGCCCATCATGGCGCCCCACCTGCGCAGATGATGGGGTCAATGTGGCACACACAGCTGCCCCACAACAGGTTGCCTGAATTATTGGTCTGCAGTGGGTACAACAGCCTGTTGTCTGTTGCCTGAGGTAGGGGGGCCCGGTTTCATGTGGTTAGGCACAGACAACGACACAGAGAGTATCGAAGCTTTTGTGTCAACAGAATGAAAGTAACACGGCAGGCCCCCTTCGTTCCTCCAAGAGGAAGGGCTGGGGCCCTCTCCACCCCCTGGGCCCGCCGCCGCCCGCTGCCCCTCCTCTCCGTCCCAAAAATAAAAGGCTGCTTTGGACAGCCAAAGGCGCGCGCCTTTGGCGCCGTAAAAGCGTACAAAGCGTCATCATTTGCACCATCACAATATGTGTGCATGCAGCTTGACAGTCCCCCCCTCCACACACCTTGCCCTCGCCGTTGGCCAGGCAGCAGGCCTCCACGGTGCAGGCTCCGCCGGCGTCGCCGTCTCCTGCACCAGCTGGTTGCCCTAGCGCAGGCCGCACAAGTTGTCCGCGCACAAGCCCTCAGCGGCGATGCTGCCTGCAGAGCCGAAAGCAGCGGCCTTGTGGCCCAGGACCGTGTCCGCTGTGCGCGGAGTGTCGATGAACAGTAAAAGCTCGGCAGGCGCGCCCCCCGCCGCCTTCATCAGGTCCACCTCTGCCCTGCAACGTGGCGGAAGACGGCGGAGAGGAGCGCCGCGGAGGTTGTGGATGGGGAGGGGCCGGGAGCATGTTCGTTGGCGCCTTCCGTTGGCCGTCAAACCATCAAAACCGTCAGCGGCAGCTAGTCCAGGCAAGCGACCCTGGCCGCAGTCAGCTGAGGTCGTGCTACTGGGCGGAGGCAAGAATGAAATTGCCCCCACCAAGCCCCGACGGATCCCTCTCAGACCTGGTTGGGCGGCGGCAAGCCGGCGTCGTTCCTTTGGACTGTCAAACTTGTCAGCGGTCGGCTGGCCACTCACCGCACGTATGTGTGCCGCTTGTGCACCTCTGCAGAAATTGCTGCGATCAGCGACTGCTGGGTGAAGGTGGAGGGGTCGGGGGTGCCTCGCTGCACGCTGTGCACGTGCCCCAGCCACTGATGGTTGGGTTGGCCAAGGGGAAGTGATCACCAAAATCAGGGACCACTGCAACGCCAAACAGGCATGGAGCGAGCTAGAGCGCCTTGCACAAAAGCAGGGGCGTGTTTGGCTGCCAGCCGCCACCCCAGCCCCCTTCGTTGCCACCTTGCGAGTGTTGTCCAGGGAGCCGGCGGGATTTTCGCCGTCGGTGAATCGGGTCGCCAGCAGGTGGCGTAGGAAGCGGGCGCTTTGGACACGGGACGCAAGACGGCAATGATAGAGCGTCAGTGCGCTGCTGTTTCTTGACGCACTCCACCTGGTGCTGGCGGCTGCGTAGTGACATTGGTGCCTGCGCCAATACGGCAGTGCCTGGTGCTGGTCAAACACACGCTCACGGTCCAGGCATAAATGCTGGGGCCTGGGGCCCCCCGCTTAGCCTGACCTGCCGCCCAAAGTTGCCACTGCAGTCACTACTTTTGGGATTGTGAGGAGGGGGATTCTGAAGGGGGGCTTCGAACATGGCGACAGGCGCCATGCCATGCGAGCAGCAGATGCGCACGTAGCGGCTTGGACTCCATCGCTACCCTCCTGTCAATGTTGCAACACACATGCGTACATAAGCTCCATGTTGCAACTGTTGACAGCCCACCTGCGCGGTAGCCATCTCAAGATCACTGCCTCACGCAGCCACCTTTCACTATCGCACGGTATACCGGTGAACAACATTGCCACTTGAAGCGCTGTTCCCCGCAATTTTGCCTTGAACGTAACCGGTAGTCATCTATCCATCTGGACCCCCGCCTCAATCGACGGCTGCCCTTGGGCTGCAGCTTCAGTATATTCATTACTATACAGGGTTTTTGCTGTCCTCAGGCGCGCCGCTAGGCCCCTCTGCTGTGGTGGGTGCAGTGTTTGGGGGAGGCTACTGTATTGGCAGGCATGGGAGCGGCCCGCGCCCGCGGAGGGCGCCATGACGCAGCGCAAGCGCATGATGCGCGCGATGTGATGGGGCGACGCAAACGACTGGTATTTGTTGCCTTTGGTGGGCAGGCTGCACGGCACTGCCGGGAGGCAGTCCCCTGGGCACCCGCGGTGACACGGCCGGCCCATAGGGCAGCTGTCAAGCAACCCAGCATTCGAGGCTGTCGAGGGCTTGAATCCTGACCCTGCATCATTCCATGCCCCCAACCCCCTCATCCGGGGCGCCCCGCCTGCCCTCGCGCGGGCAGATGGCAGACTTTGCCCTTGTGGGCCAGAAGCTGGGTGACGCCATCGACCACGTGGCCGCCCAAGCTGTGAAGCAACACGTCGCCGGCGGCGGTACAGCAGGCTGCGCAAGATGTGCGGCAGTCTGTGAAGGAGCAGCTGGGGCCGATTGTCGCGAACGCGGTGCAGGTGGCGCTGCAGCCGGTCCACCAAACTCTGGCGGGGCTGCAGCGCGATGTGGCCGGGCTCCAGCAGGACATGCGGACCCTTGGCCTCCGCCAGCGCAACGGCATGTGCTGCAGCGGCGTCGGCCTGGGCGCCGTCCCAATTCAGTGGCCGCACCACAGCGGCGGCGCCATGCCGGCGCTCATTGCGGGCCAGCCGCTGCCTGCCACGCGGGAGGAGGTGCAGCAGGAAGAGGCATCCGTGGTGGATGGCATGCTGTTGCTGTACGGCCTGCGGGCCGGCCCGCCCGCTGGCGGCCTGCGACAGCGAAGGTCAGACCTGCTGGAGCACGCAGGCGTCTACTTGTGATCCCGGCGCGGCACCGCGGGCCCAGAGGGCGCCCGCTGGTTGAACCGCGCGTGCGCACCCGCACAGGCGTCCGTTGGCTGATCCCCTCGGCTCGTACCTGGCCTGCGGGGCAATGCGTCAAAACCCCTGATGCGCAGCGCAGCGGCAGCTGCCGCGCCTATGGAGGCCATGCCCCAAAGAAGCTGCCAACTGCTGCCGTCCACAGCCGTCGCGACGGGCGCTGCAGTCTACGAGCGGCGGGCGACGGCTGGCCGGCGGCCTGCAGCGCCGCGCGGTCGGCATCCAATGCTCAGGGTGGTGCGGCGGTCGCCACGGTGGGCGGCCCTCATCCCCAACAAATCCACCTCGGACTCGACTTTCATCGCCCGACCCCAGCTCGGTTGCAGCGGCAGCAGCAGCGGCAGCAGCAGCGGCAGCAGCAGCGGCGGCAAGCGGCATGCTGCCTTGCCGTTGGCCCCCCCCCTCCGACTCGTCACCTTGTACATGTAGGGTGCCATTGGCCGTTCCATTGTGTGCTTGCTTCAAAGTGCGTCACCATACTTGGGGGCCAACTTGAGTTGCGACTTGAAGTTGATACCAAAGTCACGCGACTTTGGGGTTGACCCTAAAGTCGCGCGACTTTTGATCAACTATCGTCGCGAATTTAGTTGCCTAATCATTATTACTGGCTGTTGTGATGCTGGTCGTTTATAGTTCTAAGTGGTTTAGTGTGTTACAGTAAAGGCGGCGCTGCGCTGCACACGGGCAGAACGGCATGCGGCGTTGCATGCCGTGAACGCATAAGGAACACAACACGGCAACTTCGCAAGCAGTCAAGTGGTGTGTTGCATGTACAAGGGGGAACAGTCTGTTTGGTGGCCATGCTAATGCCGTGCAAGAAAGGAGCTAGGGTGCACCACCAGCAGAGCACCAGGCACCACGCAGCACACCAAGGTGGCCAACCACATACGAGCACACGTGTGGGAGCTATGGGCTCATGTGCTTCACACTGCAAAGCACAAAGTAGACATCAAGGCAAATTGACGGCGCCGCACGGCAAGGTGGAGGCCAAAGTGAGGGCAGGGTGATGGCGCGCGCCCTCCGGGTCCACACGCAATGAGACGACCGCAGTGCGGCGCACCGGCAAAAGTCAGGCGAGCGCAAACGCCATGTAAGCTTAGCAGCTGCCAGCCCTAGCCGCGTGTGCGCCCGCCTTGAAGGCGGGACAGCCCGCGCGCCGCGGGCCCGCGCACCGCCGCGTAGGTAGGTGCACGCGCCCTTTGAGCTTGGCGGCTGTCCGCTTTGTGCGGGTGTGCAACAGCTGATGGGAGGCCGGGGGCTCCAGCGAACCGCGGGGCGGCACACCCCGCGTGTCGTGCACATGTCCGTTGAGCTTTGCGGTCGTCCGCGCTCGTCGGCCAAGCGCAGGCCGTGCAGGAGGGGTTGTCGGCGCGCTGAGGGGCTGCGCACCGCCGCTTTGCCGCCGGGAGCACGCGCGCGTGCTCGAAGGGCGCGCGCCCTTCGAACTTGGCGGCTGTCCGCTCTCCGCGGCCATGCGCCCGCCTTGTAAGGGGAGGGGGGGGCGCCAGCGTGCCGCGGTCCCACGCACCGCCGGGTGTCGGGCGGGCGCATGCCGTTTGAGCTTGGTGACTGTTCGCCCTCGGCATCCACGCGCCCTGACTTGCTAGGGATGAAGGTGATCCCGGGGCGGCCCATCGGAGCGTGTTGGGCGGACGCGAGCGCGTGTTGGGATGAATGAAAGCGAGACTGAGAGCACAAGCCGAAGGGCAGGTTGGCCTGTGCCAAGCTGGAGGCGCGGATTGCGCCAGAGCGCCTCGTGTATTGCATGTGGTCTCCCCAAGCGGGCAACTCAGCTTGCAAGGCTCACTTTAGGGGCGAAGGCCGCTGCGCTCTCAAGTGAGGTGTTTGCACAGCATGTTTGCCAGACGCTGTTGTCACCTTTGGAGGGAACGGCATCAAAATAAGGCAGGAGCTTGTATGGTATATGCATGGGGCCGCTTAGGTGAAACAGTGGGTGCGCTGTGGCACAGCTGAACGAGTGGCATGACATGTGCACGGCTAGCAGCTACCAGCTTGTGCACAGGCACAGCAACGGTGTAAGAGACACCGCCAAACACCGCGAGCCCCGGACTCACCACCAGCAGGGATCACGTGTGAGGACACGCCACTTGTGTTGTGTGACGCGTTTGCTAGGGATGGCGTTGCCACCTCACGGGCGCCTCATGGCCATTGACGTGTTGATGTGTTTTGTTGATGGAGAATGCCCGCAGCATTCCCCAAGTAAGACGCTATGCCAGAACATGCATATGAACGGCTGCACTTGCCGGCAGGGCGCGTAGGGCAAGGGTGCGCGGGTAGGTGGCATGGATCAACAAGCACGAGAAATTCAAGTGCAGCGGCGGCTGTCGGCTTGCGAGCGCACCAGCACATCTCAGCTGCTGCTCCGCAGTGTTCACCAATGCTCTTTTGATTGTTGCTCACGGTGATAGCTCGCGAGCGCACCAGCGACGTAAAGGCTCGCCCACACAGGCTGTTCTCCACGATCTCAGGGGCAGTTGGCTGCGACTTGGCTGCATTGGTGCCAACAGCGCCATCCAGGTAACGCAAAGCGACATATTTTGCAATACTCAGCGTTGGCGATGGGCTGCAAAGCGATCAGGAGGGATTGTCTCTGCTGCTATGCGAGGTGTTCACAAAGATGACACGCTCGCTCAAACGTTCTTAGTATAGTGGATGTATCTGTATG
>NW_014012412.1:0-15764 GCF_000611645.1 Monoraphidium neglectum
CTCCTCGTCCGCGTCGCCGCCACCATCCGGCCCGGGCAGGTCCGACGAGTGCTGCTCACGCACGACCGCGGTGGCGGCCGAAACGGCCGACGAGAAGCCGCTGCCTGCGGAGGAGCCGCGGCCCAGGCAGCTGCCCGCGCGCTGGTCCGCATAGCAGATCGGCAGCTCGTCGGCGTCCGCGTCGGCTGGCCCAAACGGGCCGCCCCCGAGGCGGAGGCGCTTCATGGGGGACCCCACCGCGTCCGCTGCGCCAGACAGGCTGGACACAATGTCGCGCTTCGAGCCAAACTCGCCGCCGCTCGCGGCGCGCAGGACCAGGGCCGGCCACGCGGGCGCTGCCGGCTGCACTGGCGCAGCCGTGGCGGCGGCGGAAGCGGCCGACGCGACTGTGGCGGCCGCCGCCGTGTCCGCGCCGCAGGGGGCGTCCACGCGCGTGTCGGCCCCACCGTCCGCGGCCGCGCTGCACGCGGCATCGGGGCAGGCGGCCGCCGAGGCTGCAGTGCCCGCGGCCGCCGCGCCTTGCGCGCCGCCGCCGCCGCCGCAGATGTCTTCCAGCCCCGCGCTGGCCGCGGCGGCCGCGGCCGCCGCCGCGGCGCCGGCGGCCGCAAACTCGTCCAGCAGCCCCTGAATCGTGTTGTGGGGGTAGGCATCGTCCAGGTTCGACGGCCCCCTTGGGTACGGCGACACGCCGGTCCCGTGCACGCCCGGGCTGGTGCCCGCGGCGGCATAGTGGAAGTCAAACGTGTCCGTGCAGTCGTCCTCCTCGCTGAACATGGTGCCCGCGCTGCCGCAGCGCGCGGCGGCGGCGGCGCCGGAGAGGCGGCTCGTCTGGACCCGCAGCTGCAGGTGCGGGGGCCCCGCGCAGCCGCCGGCCGCGGCGCGGTAGAACCGGCTGGCCTGGTACTGCTGCTGCTGCTGCTGCTGCTGCATCGCGCGCTGCTGCTGCTGCTGCGCGCCGTGCTGCTGCTGCTGCTGCTGTTGCTGCTGCTGCACGGCGTGCTGCTGCTGTATCACGTGGCGCCCCTGCACCGACGGCGACGCGCCGTCATCGTCGCTAGCCCCAGAGCCCGTCGAGCCGCCGCCGTCGGCGTCGCCCGGCTGGTCGTCCTCATCGCCCGAGTCACTGTAGTCGGACGCACCGCCGCCGCCGCCGCCGCGGCCGCCGCCGTGGTGGGCGGGAGCCGCGTTGTCGTGGGCGTGGTGGGCGTACTGCGTCATCAGCATCTCCAGGGTGACGCCCTTTGCGAGGAACCTGCAGCCGACGCGCAAATGCGGGGGCCACGCCGAGCCGTTTTAAAAGAGGGTCGCCGAGCAACCGGGGGAGCAGCAGAGGCAGGGGCGGCACGGTCGGGCCGCCCCTGCTTGTCGCACGTGGCGTGCCCGCACCTGTTGCGCAGCCCCTGGGTGCCCGCCTTGCGCTTGAGCGTGGAGTTCCATCGGTTCTTCACAGCATTGTCGGTGCGCCCGGGCAGGAGCTTCGCGATAACTGTGTCGGGGGGTGGGGGTGAGGGACCGGGGTGCAAATGTGGGCGGCAGGGGCGGCGTCTGGCCCGTGGGAGCAGTATGAGCAGCCTCCAGGAGGGGGCGGATGTGAGCACGCGGGAGCGCGGCAGGCAAGTCCCAAAAAGGCACCCGCGGCCAGCTTGCGGATAGGGACATCGCGCTGGGGCGCGCACCCGACCACTTGTTGCCGTGGATGTCGTGCGCCTTGAGGATGACTGCGTCTTCATACTCGCTGAATGGCGCCTGCAGGGGGGGGGCGCACGGAGGGCCGGTGTGTCGCTCAGCAACGGCCCTGGGCTTGCCCCACCGCTCGCTCGTCGTGGTGCGCGCCTGCAGCACCGCTTCGCTGCCCCTGCTGTGGAGCTCCCGCCGCCCACCTTTTTAACCGCTGGGCTCAAGTGGTTGTGCCACCTGCAGATGGCAGCGGAGGCAGGGCGTCGCCAGGTTCAGGGATCGTTGTTGTGACGCGACCAGCAGCTCAACTCGAAACGGGCCACGCGTACGCTCAGCCAAGCGCTGCGGCAGGTTGCTTTGAGAGCCCGCTTAGTCCCTGCCGGTGCCTGCGATCGTATCTATACGCTTTGAGGCTCACCTCAGCCGGCAGCTTTTCCCGCTACGCCCAGGTATGCGCTCTGCCACGATCGACCAGCGAGCAGGCCCCAGCGCCTCTACCAGCCGCCGCAGAAGAAGGTCCTATATAGATATATATCCGCAACATTGGCGTGCGCACCCGCTTCAGGGCCGATCACAGGGTCGAGAGCGCCAAGCCGAAGAGGGGCCCAAGTGGCGCGACCCGTGGCCCGCCCCGCGGCCCCGCACCTCTTCCGGGGTCCACGCCCCTTTCTTTAACTCCTCTCCCGCCAGCATCGTCGCGTGTACGCTGCTACGCTCAGGTCCAGTCCCGCAAAAGTGTTGGGCCTGGCTGTCAGGCTTGCGAGGCTCAGCAAGTAGCACCTAATGATTTAAGCTACATACAGAGTATTGCTGGCATCAGCTGGCATCGCCGCAGCACCTTGATGACAGAGTGCCGTTCAAACTACGCAAAATTGTAGAAGTCGAATCAAATCGCGCGGGCTGAAACAATGACTTTCCACGCAAAATTTTTGCTGCTAAAAAGGTGGGTCCGCCGTGCACGCGAGGCTGGCATGATTAGCCGGCGCTGCCCAGGTGTCAATGGCGCGCACGCGCGTTGCTGCGGAGAGCCGAGGCATGTGGAGGATCAGATGCATCCGAACACACAAGGCCAACCGCAGTGCCAACAGCTGGCACCAATCAGTCATTGTCATTTTACACAAGTCAGGCTGGGCAAAGTTGCATCGTGCCCGCACTTGTGAGGAGCATCGTAAGCCCAACGGAGCTGCGCAGCAAGCGCCAGTGCCTGCGCCGTGCGTTGGCAGGCGGTAGCGCAACCCAATGCTGTTGAGGATTCATATGCATCAAGCCACAAACACAACACCCGTTGCCTTTGAAGAGCTTTTCATGATGACCACAGCTGTCCAAAAGCGGGACGGAAAACCCGAAGGCCTTACAGGTGCCTGTGCCTTGCAGGGGATCGGGTGCCCTCCGGTCACTGTCGGCAACCAGTTGAGCACACTCACAAGCCGTTTGGGCGTGGGGGCGCAGCTTTCCGTGCAAAGGTGGCACCAATGAAGATCTGCTGGATGGCACGATGCTGATCGTAGTAGTACAAGTGACACCCAACCGCCTGGAGTTGCATGAGGCTGCAAAGGCGAGCTGGATCCAACGTGTGGTCAATCTAGCACCACACTCGGGCCTGTGTGCTGGAATGACTTATCCCTAGCTCAAGGGAGGTGGAGTGGGGCACCCCTCGTCCTGCCCGGTCTCTGTTTGTGGCAGGCAGCGAGGCGAGCAGGCCGGCCGGGTGACGATGCCGCCTGCATCGTCCAACACTGAATGTTGGAGAAAAGATGGTCCTACTACCGGTACTGTAGTGACATAGATTGAAAACTGCTCAGACGTCCAGTAGGGAATTATTGCTGCATGGCCCTGCACAGATGGTGATGTCGCAATGTCCCTCGAAGGTAATGATGCAGGGCTAAAACGCGTGGCTGCAACGTTGAACTGAAACTACCGATGTGGTACCACAACACAGCATCGAAACCGACAGCCGCCACATCCCATTGGTTGTCAGTCTTGGAGTTGCAATTGCTGCTTGGCCAATCGCACTCGCAGTTTCTGCTGCATCTCCTGCTCCCATGCTTCAAACCCCGCCATTTCTGCCTCAGGCACGAGCATCCAGCCGTTCTCCTGGAGTGCATCAGAGCGATACAAGCGTACGTTACATCAAATTCAGGGTGCAGCAGTGGTAGCAGCACAGGTGACCGTTTGTTGTAAACGATAAATCACCAGCTTACCTGCCGGCCGTCCACCGGTGCATCAGCACCAAGGCCGCAAGACTGCTGCTCCCCTGCCTCGCAACCTCGAACCGCCGCCCCTTCGCACTCTTCTTCTTGCAGCATTCTACGGTACGCCTCCATCAGCTCTATGTGGCGCTGCAGTATAATATTGTTTTGCATGGGCAGCGCCGGAGCACTGAGCACGCCAGAGCCAGGGCTGCCATGCGGCATCGCCGCTGGGGCACGGCCGCTGCTGCGCGAGACAGGAAGCATTTAAATTGCCTAAAAAGATCGAAAAAGCATACAATCACGCGATACCGCAGCACAGCGTGGATTCAATGATGCAAAGCCCGAATCGTATTCTTGCTGTCCAGCTGCGTGTGAATGGATGGTTGTAGATGGTAGACGCATGAGCATTACTTTGCTCATTTGGTGCAGTTCTGCCCCCCAGCTGGTTCCCCACATGAATGTTTGACCACCACAGCGTTTGACTTGGGCTGCACGTGTGCACACCACATGCCCACGAGCATGCCCGTTTCCTTTTGTGGATGAAAGACGAAAACCCATGTTGGGCTCAACGATCGGATTGTGGGGCCACATGTACCTTGCCAAGTATCATCGGCCAAGTACAGTACAGTGGTTGGGCATTTGTGAGGATGGGCTTGAGGATGAGCACTTCACGGTGCATGCTGGTACGGTGTTGGGGCCCAACACCAACATGCAACACCAAGCTGATATAAAGTGATGATGAAAAACATCACGTCCACCAATCCTCTTTCTGGAGCTACACTGCAGCTGCTTCAAACATGCAGCACATGTGTCATGGCGGCTCGACCACTGTGATGAACTCCTCATCCTGAACTGCCCTCACTGTCAAACTTGTGGCTCCACGCGATTTTCAAAGTTGCTTACAAGTCGTCTGTTGTTTCAAATGTGCATGTCTCAAAAGCATCAAATGCAACGAGGCAGCGGCAACAATCAACTTGATTCATTGAATGGTGCAGTCATTCAAAGAAACTGTGAACTGGCGAAGGCAAGCAGCTCTGCCGCCCGTGCGTCGACGACTCTGGTTTGTATGGTCAGCTGTCAACACAACGGTTGGACCCGGCCTTATTGTCTGTCTTTCTTGTCTGCTAAACCTGTGCTAGAAAAGGAGAGCATGTCATGCATTGATTTGAATCAGGTGTAGGACACAGGTGCTAATGCTGCACGCCACAGCGGGAGGCAACAACATTCTCACTATGGCATATGTGCGTGCCCATGAGCGTGCTTACTGTGTGCGCCTCTGCAGCGGTCCAGACGCCGGCTGCCCGCACCCAAAGCACCTCTACGGGTGCTGCTGCTTCGGCTGCTGCTGTGGCTGCAGATGGCTTTGTTGAGCCTGCTGCTGGTGTTGCTGCTGAAGCCATTGCTGCTGAAGGGCTTGCTGGTTTTGGTGCCATTGCTGCTCAGCTGACAGCTGGTGCGCGCCAAGGCCGCTTGAGTGAGCTGTGTGAGTTCCACATATCGCATGTGATGTGCCGTGGTGCCACTGCGGAGACGGATACGCGGGCTGCTGCTGTTGATTGTCCTGATGATGTTGCTGCGTGAAGTGCTGATTGTGCTGCTGCTGCTGCTGCTGCTGCTGCTGCTGCTGCTGCTGCTGCTGCTGCTGTTGAGGATGCGCCTCGCAAGTGATGCAGTCGTCTGCGGGATCAATCAGCGGCCCAGAGCGAACTCTGATGATAGCGCTGTAGCAGGAAGATTTTTTGCTGCAAGCACGTGTGAGGATGTCCAGTTTTGCTGAACCCATGCACTCATGCACGACTATGCGCACGCACCTTCTTCGTCATCTGATATAAGCCCTGGCAAGTCCACAAATGTATACTCCAGCTGGCTGGTCAGCTGCTCCATAACGTCGTCCATCTGGTGAGAGGAGTGTTGGGCATTGATGGACAGTTGGGCTCCAACACCGTTCGAACATCAAATGTGGCCTATGTGGGGCATACGCATCAACGCAGCACCGCGTCAAGCCCTTAGGCAGCGTCCTGCCAACTAGCCAGGGCCCCGCTGACAGCAGTGGAGCGCGTTGCGCACACCATCACGCCGCTGGGCGGCCGGCGCCGCACCTGGGCCGCCTGCTGTGGGCCTCCGCCTTCCATTCTTTGCCGTAAAATTTGTTGTTAGCGGATGCTGCACACAATGATTGCAAGTGCAGCAGAGCGTTCCAATGCGATCTAGCTTTGCAGATATTGCCGACGAGCTGGAAAAGGGTTGTGGAAAAACGACGCGCAATAACTCACATTGATCCGTAAATAAAAGTATACCTCAACTACCTTGGAGTCGTAGTCGGCCGTAAATATGTTGGCATTCCGAGATTGGTTGCGTGCTGTTCCGTTGCGGGTGTCGTGAGTGACTGATGAGTAATTGGCGAGCATGTGCCTTTGTGGCCTGGTGGCAGTGGAGGCTATGGATGCCTCTTCGGCCCCATGCATGAGAATGATGCACAGAGTCGCGTGTGCGATCTGATGGCGCACTGTGGGCAGCATGCAGAGGCGCTGGTGTTTGTGCTCCAGGTGGCCGTGTGGGAGAACTCAACAGGGCAGGCAAGTTCGCCACCCAGTTTGCAGCTATGCTGTGTGTGTCCCCCCAACATAGCGCCATGCCCAGAGAACTCCACGGCTCAAAAGGGAAGTTGGCAAGCTGCAGCTGTGGTTCTTGACTGGATTGACGTGTCTGGCCGCATCAGACTTTGACCTGCGCCTTGCCATCTTCCCCCAAACGGCCAACATGTGCATGCACAAGGACAGCTCTTGACACGCGGGCGGCACGATGCTTTGTCAGGTGGATTCCTTGCACGCGCTGCGGTCTTGCCTTCAACATGCTCCCCCTCTTTGCTCCACCCACCCTCGATCTCGTCACTTGCCAACGAACGCATCGCACCCACAATTCGGCCTTTGCTCTGCCTCCTTGCCTGTCTCGACCTCGAGCGCCTCAGCTTGCTACGCACCAGATGGAGACCTGCTAATGTCAGCCGCCCGCCCTATTCTGAGTTTACAGTTCTCCTGTACTCGTGGCGGGCTACTGCAGCCCCCGGCCGCTAACTCATGTGCCCCTTCCCACCTCCGCACACCACACTTCACCAACAGGCATCGACGCTGTGGCTCTTTCGTCTCGCCGTCGCTGGGATCTCCTCGACACACGCAGGGGCACGCACTGTGAACCTTTGCCCCATTTTGCCGCCTTTCCTGTGACCCGCATTCAAGCCCCTTCTGCCGCTCTGATTGAATCACCATCGCGCTCAGGTGAGATAAGATACGATTGCCGGTGGAAGGGGTGCGGGCAGTGACACCTCACTCACTTAGCGGCCCGCACACTTGCCACTTGCGCTCCCNTGTGAGACGGTGACGGCCGACTACGACTCCAAGGTAGTTGAGATATATCCAGCTGCGTGGACAGCATATCTTGCCTTCATACACACTCAGCCATCAATCATTCGAGTGGCACAGGTGTCTGCCACTGCCAATACAACTCCAGATGCGCCAGATGTCATGATGTCACATGCTTTACTGTACGTGACAGGTGTTGTGTCCTTCTCAAGAGAAAGCCAAAACAAATTCTGACAGACATCAGCAAAATCACCGAAGTTGCATTTATGCAGTGACAGACATAGGATAGAAGTATACCTCAACTCCCTTGAAGTCGTAGTCAGCCGTCACCGTCTCACAGGTGTGAGTNCGGCAAGTGTGCGTGAAGCAGCAGGGTGCTCAAAGCGAGTGGGGTATCCCTGAGACATATTAAAATCCCCCATCCAGTGCCTGCTACAGCCTTGGCTGATCAGAACCTGCCATCATCGGCAAAGGCGGAAGGCGGTGGGCTGACGCCAACTTCTCGCTGATGCGTGCCTTCTGATCGGAACCCGCAGCGCTCACATCCGGACCTGCTCGAGGAGCATGGCGCGTGTGCCTACGAACATTTATAAGAAGTGAACGAGGAGTACCACCTTGTGGTCCCGTCGTGGTACCGTGCGGGTTGACGATGCACCCAGCTCCTTGGCCGATTTCCGGGTCACCCAGCAGCTTTCGCGGCCCCTCAAAAGCACCGTGCTTTCCAGTGTGCTCACAGGTATCTTGCGTCTCCAATCAACACGACCATCATCGTCGACTGGCCCTCATAAGGTGCGGTACTATCAAGGCCTGAGTGATTCGTGGCCTGTGCAACGGCACCGTTTCGCCGGGTGTCAGAATTCACATCGTGCCCACAGTGCACAACGCATAGCCAGCAACCCACCCAGCCACCACTCCCTCGCACCCTCGCAGCCACCGGCAGCCACACCACCATGGTGCGCCACGTCACCAGGACGGCGCTCCAGCTCCTGTGCATCGCCGCAGTGGTCACAGGCACCCTCGCCGCTGAGGCGAAAAAGCCCGGCACCAAGCAGGCTGACGGCGGCCCCTGCCGGAAGCTGCCCGGCTGCACCGCCTGCGAAGCCCCAGCACGCTCGTCCCAGGCAACCCCCGCGGGGCCTGTGGCTGGCGCCGTATCCGGGCACCAGGGCCGCGGCCTGCTCGCCGACGGCGCGGCCAGTGCGGACCCTATCGGCACCTTTGTTGCCACCCTGCTGGGCATCAACAAGCCCCAGCCCGCCGCCACCACTACCGCTGCTGCCGCCAGCGCCGCAACTACAGCACCCCCTGCCCCGACAGCCCCGGCGCCGCTTGCTGCGACTGCCAAGGGCGACGGCCGCCACCGTGGTGATGGGCCGCACTCGGGTGGCGGGCGCCGCGCGGGGCCGGGCGTGAATGGCACCGGCAACGGCGCCAAGGGTGGCCGCGATGGAGGCCACGGCAAGGGTGGCAAGGGTGGCGATGGCGGCCGCGGCGGCGGCCGTGACGGTGGGCGCCATGGCCTTCTCAAGTGCACGGCCTGTGTGACACCGAACTACACTCTCACAAACGGCACCTGCGGTGAGCACGTGGTGAAATCGAAAGGGGGGCATGACCGCAGCTCTCACACTCTGCGGTGGGCACCCCACGCATCCACATTGATCTGATGAGTTTCTTGGGTTCTTTGCTGGGTGGCGGATGTAGGCATGTAGCACACATGCTCATGTACGTGCACACGCATGAGTACATGCACAGTCATGTACATGCAAATAACGTGAGCGCGCACGCGCATGCACACACACAGAACCGCTCGCGTGTACACCCGCGCTCACTCGCTCAATCACCGCTCTCGCCATCCCTGGCCTTCTCACACGCTCGCGGCCTCCCCACCCACCTTTCAACCACGCAGCGTGCACTCCTGGCTTTGGCCTCATCGTCCCGTCCGGGCCCTACAAGGCGCTCCGCGCCCGCGGCCCGCGCATCTGCCAGCGCTGCCCCGCCGGCCATGTGTCGGGACCGGACGCGCCCAAGCCAGACTGGCTGCGCGGAGTGGTCGGCGGAATGGCGCTCACTGCGAAGGAGCGGGCGCCTGGCGACAAGGGCGGCAAGGGCGGCAAGGGCGGCAAGTGGGGCCACAAGGGGCTGTTCCCGTGTGTGGCGTGCGGCACTGGCAAGGCGGCCAACAAGGATCAGACCAAGTGCGAGTGAGACATCTGCTCCACCCTATGAGCAGTTCATGTGCTGTCAACCGACGCAGCCACGTGCGCTTTTTGGGGGCTTGCGTTGCCACTGCACCTTGAGGCGGTTGGTGGGGGACATTGTGAAACGAACACCGTCAATTAGCAAATTGGCAAGGCCCTCTGTTTGACAGGGTTGCATTTGCACTGGGCACAGAACCACGCATGCAAGGCCAGGCTTACAGCCACTGCTGGTCAGTGTTTGTGATCACAAAAGCTCTGTGTGTGCTGCCGTCCCCTCTCTTTTTGGAGGTCTCCGCTCCGGACATACTCAGCACTCAACCAATTGCAACTTTTGCACATTCGCACTTCGGGCTGGTATCTGTTGTGTGTTTGGGGCTTGCCTTTGATACGTGTGCTGCGCCATCAACCACGGCCCCTACGCATGCTCACATGCACACAGAACCACGTATTTCTTTTGTGTGCATGGGAGCCTCGTGCCTTGTGCCGCCTACTTTACTTCCTTCGTTGCCATTGCCAATTTTACTTCACTGTGCAATCAGCACACCTCGGCAACCCTTGCGCCCAGTCGTGCAACGCGCACGCATCACAGCGTTCGCAACCCAGCCGCCTTGGTAATAAGTCTTGCCTCAAGAGTCCTGGGCTTCCACCTACAGACATATGCAATTCCCAGAGGGGTGTAGTGCATTCATCTCAGGCTGGAGGACGCAGCGCCCCCTCAACATCCTGCCAAGGGCAGTACACACAGTCGCACGTTTGCAGCCTCACAGAGTACTGATTCCAGTGTTATGGCAAGCAAGGATACCAGGTCCGCAAACGTGCACCCATGTGTGTGCATCGCACATTGATTGTATTCACATGCTGTTTCTGACCGGCCTTGTCCATGCATGTATCCTTGCAGCTCAAATCGTTCTTGGCCAGTAGCCTGGCTCGTCGAAGGTTGCCTGGAGGTGATAGCCTTGAGCACATTTACACGGGTACGTGACCCCTCAATCCTTTCCCTCAACGAACCTTGCGCTACCTTTGCGGTGGCAGGTGCTCAGCTAAAGCCGCGCACACGCCATGCCAAGCAGCCCCTGTAAAGCCAGGAGCTGGGGATGGAGGAGGGGGCCAGGCAAAAGGGTACAATTGCATAAGCGCCACGCAGCGACACCAGCGATGCAGAAACCATGCGGGGCGCACTGCCTGTGCGTCTGTGTCGGAGCAAAAGCTCTCCAATGCAAATAGGAGTACAGGGTCTGCGGCGCGTGGCTTCTGAGAAGCAAGTGCCAGGCCCACAGCCGCAGGGCTGAATTGTGGACAATCGGAGCGATGGATCGCCGGGAAGGCGGTCCTATGCCGCCCCTGGCTCATCGCCCCGCAGAAGATGGTACATCAGCACCACAAAGGCTGCGTCTGCCCTAGGAGCGTGGCGCCGCTTGAGTAGGATAGGTCTGGAACCATTGCTGCGCTGACTGAGGGTTGTTTTGATACATTGGTACGAAAAACATTCCTGCGAGGCAGCTTATGGCGCCCCTAGTGCAGCAACTGCAGCGGGAGCGGCGGCGGCGGCGGTGGCGGCGTCTCCCCGCAAGCTCGCTTCAGCCTTGCTCAGGCCGCGCTTGCGGCGTCACCCCCTACTCGCTGCGCCCGCAGCCGCAGTCGCAGTCGCTCCTAAAAGCTTCGGGCCGTCCCGCGTCCGGAGCCGGCCGCGTCCTCTTATTGCAGGGCTGGGCCTGGCGCGGCGCCGCTGCAGCCGAACGTGTTCTCCCCGCTGTATGTGATGTAGAGGAAGCCGTCCTCGTCCTTGTGGTCCTCATAGACCGAAGACATCAGCGCGGCTGGGGGGGGGGGTGTGGTGGAGGAGAGGGTAGCAGGGGGCAACTGAGGGTTGTGGAGGGCAACACGGGGGCGCTGGGGGGTAATGAGAGGGCGGGGATGCCCCTCAGCGTTTGTGCAAGATGCATGCGGGATGGACCCTCCAGCGAGGGCACAGAGCCGTGCTCGTGAATGAAGGTTTACGAAACCAAGGGCTGCTAGTGCCCTGAATAGATGCAGGCGCAGCTCCGCCGTACACACGGCGATTGCTCAATTCCAGGCGCCGTGCCTCACCGGTTGGGGGCAGCACATTCTTTACAAAAACGAAAATCGCCTTCTCCGGGCTCAGCTTGATGCGCTTGCGGATGACATACACAAACTGGCCTACTGTCAGGTCTGCAGGCACCAGAAATCTGCGCGTGTTTGAGGCAGGCGTTGGCAGGTGGCGTTGTTGTGGGAGGCAACATGAGGGGCGGTGTTGATTGGGCACGCAATTCGCCAGCAAGCCATGACTGCCAGAGGGTCCCGCGCTGCTGCTCAAAGCGCGCGCGGGCGCGTGCCCAGCCCCGTCTGATGTGCCATGGATTGCGATTGTGGATGCGATGGGTGCATGCGCTCTGTACTTCGGACATGCGGCGGCGTGCGCTGCTTGCGGCCTTGCTGCGATTTGAACGCGGTTGCTGCACAGGCACCCATGTTTCGGCCTCAGATCCACGGGACCCTCACTTTTTCTTATCAATGTCCGGGATATCCGACTTCTCTGCCTTCTCCACGATGACCTGGCACATGCAGAGCGTGCGCAAATCGCCAGTTGGACCGGCTCTGCATGAGCGCGACGGGCGCTCCATCGACAACGCACCCAACACGGGTCCTGCTCCTCTGGGAACCCACCGGGATGCGGTCAGGGTACTTGTCGCGGATGCGAGCGGCCTCGGCCTGGCGCTTCTCTGTGCGGTGGGGCACCGGGAGCAACAGTACTCAGAGACCCACGGGGACCCACAGCGGGGGAACTGGTGGACCTCGCTTGTTTCCTGACTCACCGAGGGTGTGTTCCGCCTTGAATGACAGCTTGGACATTTGTCACGCGTCGAGGCACGCCGAGGGACTGGTAGTGATTTGGGATGGAGCACCGCGCTGCAAAGAACTCAATGCAGCAATTCGTGATGAGACGGATGCTAAATTTGATGTGTGCACAAGCGCTTGCAAGGATGGCTGATGCACACCACCCCAAGGTTCCAAGTCATGAAGGCCGACCCCTGCACTGCTTGTTCGAGGAGTGGGTCCAAAGGGGGCCGCGACGAATAGTGCTGCAGAGCAGTGCAACTTACACTCGCACGAACCGTTCCATAAAACCGAAACGACAACAGGTCGCGTCGCGGCACAAGATCATAGTGCGTCGTCAGGGACACTCGAGAGCATTTCACTCGCTTTTTGGGACAGTACACTCTTTCATTACCCCTTAGAGCTCTTAAAGAACCCTTCATTCACGCGCCGGCTGTGGCCGCCGCGCCCCTGAAACCCGGTGCGCAGTGGCAGCCGCCGCTCTCCTTGCTACATAGCGTGCGTGGCCACACTAGCGGCCCACGCCCGCCCCCCTGCTGAGCCTTCTCACGGGCAGCAGCAGAAGTAGCAGCAGCAGCCGCCGCAGCAGCAGCCCCAGCGATGGGTAAAAAGGACAAGACAGCGAAGGGGGGCAAGGAGGAGGAGACAGCCGCCCCGGAGGCCGCCGACGCTGTGCCCTATGCGACACGGGTCAAGTTCTGCAGCGTCATCGCCAGGCCCTTGGCAGATGAGAAGCTCAGCAAGAAGGTCGGTGGCATGGCGAGGTGGTTTGCGTCGTTCGAACCCTCCTTGCGACCGGGGCACTCGCGTATGGCGTGAGTGAGGGAGGCTGGTGGCGAGACAGGCGCGCCCCAGGCTGCATGGCCTGCTGCAGGGCGCCGGCAAACCACGGACGCCCACATCAATTAATGCCACCAGGTGTTGAAGCTGGCCAAGAAGGCGGCCAAGCGCAAGCAGCTGAAGCGCGGCGTGAAAGAGGTGGTCAAGGCCATCCGCAAGAACGTCAAAGGGTGGGCCCCGCCTCTCGTGCAGCTGACGGGAGCGACCAGTGAGACGCTTGGGGAATCTGCTGCGAGACGGCCGTAGCAGGCAGACATATACAGTGCCATGCGACGCCCGTCAGACCTTCGCGGCGTTGGCGCATGGCAGCAGGCAAGCTACTGCAATCATCCCACAATGGCAGCCTGGCCGGCACCGTGATGGGCGGCCTCCACGGCCCCGGCCCCGAGCCCGGTCTTAGCCACTGATGAGCTGTCTGCCCTCGCCATCGCGGCCCTGGCGCAACGCCCGCCCTCTTTGCCCCACCCACAGCCTGTGCATTATGGCGGGAGACATCTCCCCCATTGATGTCATCACCCACATCCCTGTGGTCTGCGAGGACAGCAAGATCCCATACATCTACGTGCCGTCTAAGGAGGTGGGTCGTGGTGCCATCGGATGTTCAGGGGCAGATATACAGTCGGGCGCGGCGCTGCCCGCGCAGCGGCGTCGGCATGAGGGCGGCCAACGGCGTCCTGCAGCTGCCGTAATCCTCCTCTACAGCGAGCGCCAACGCCTTTGTTGGGCGCCGCCCAGCGGCCGGCAACAGATGTGTGGTGCAGATATTGGGCAGCCTTGGGGTTTGTGATAGAAGGGGCGGGGGCATCCCCGCATCAGTCGACTAAACCGGCGTCCGCCTCGGTGCACCCGCAGGAGCTTGGCGCCGCCGCACTCAGCAAGCGGCCCACCAGCTGCATGCTCATCCTGCCCAAGCCGCCAAAGGCGGGTTCCGCCGACGCAGCTGAGACGGCGGAGTTTGATGAGGCGTATGCAGAGGTCGAGAAGAAGCTCAAGGCGGCGGAGGGCACGTGAGGCGGTTTGGCGGTCGGCCGCCGGTTAGCCGGGCCACGTGCGCCTGCGCGGCCTGCAGTTCGCAAAGTCGGCGGCACGAACGCGGCGCCGGCAGTTGCTGGCAAGGGGTGAGGCTCTGTTTGCCTGCTATGCATTTGTGGGCGGTGCTCTTTGTGGGGCTGTACATTTCGTTATTATTTGCCGCCTCATGTTGAGACGAGTGGTTGAAGGTTTGGCTAGTCTCAAGTAATACCTTTTTGTAAACAACCTGGGCTTGCACATTTGTTCAGGAGAAAACGTGGTGTGATGGGGGCAGACAGCAGCAGCATGCGCAACGGTCGAGCTGCAGCGCACTGCGCCGAGCGGTCCTCGTTGCATGCAGTTCTCGGTGTCCGTATCCCATACACTCTGCATCCTGTATGTGGATACAGGCTGCTAGCAGATATGAACATGGCTGTTAAAAACTGCTGGGCTGCCTCTTGCGCTGTGCTGATGGCCGGTCATTGGCAACCGGCGGCGCTGAGCTGCACCAGGGTGGCACTACACACTGGACCACAGCAGCAGTCGATGTCACGAAGCGGGTTCTCAGCTCAAGAGCCACGCCGCAGGCCATAGGCACATGATTTCAGAGTCGGGCGCGCACCTGTTCACCCCGTGGCACGGCTTCATACAGCCACGATCAGCTGTGCAGATCGCGCGCCCAGCACAGAGCGCGCGTCTTGACGCATGTGCCACATATAATGGTCCTCTAAGCACTGCTGCTGGCTGTGCAAGGTGCCAGCTCCGCTCTAGGAGCCATGGGCACTGTGTTCGAGAACGCGGCGCACGCGCAGCAAATACAGATCTTGCAGGTGCAAAAGAACAAGCTTTCCGAGCAGCTCACGTCCCATAAGGCCAAGATCACCTCGCTCGAGGCTCTTGTAGCACAGGCCGAGCAGCGGGAGCAGCAGCGTGCTCAGACGCTGCTATGTATCAACCGGATCTGGTCTCAGCTCAATGATGATGTCGCCACCTTGGCTGAGCGCGCCGCGGCCGACGCTGGCGGCGACCAGGAGCCGGCAACCGATGCCGATGACGCCGGCGATGATGGGCCCGACGTGGCTGCGCACGACGCGCTCAAGGGCATCGCCGATCCCTTCCTGCGCCGCCTCCTCGCCGCCGCCGACGAGGCCACTGTTGAGGCCGCTGCTGACGATGCAAAGGCAGCCACCGACGACCCCAGCGACGTCGAGCGCGCTTTGCACGCGCGCGCGGCGGCCACGCTCGCCGCCCTTTCCAAGGTCCTCCGCCTGCTGCAGCTGCGCGCCGGCTACCAAGCCTCCCTCGCCGCCGCCATTGCCGCCGCGCCCGCCGACGCCGAACTCAAGGCGGAGAACGCGCGCCTCGCCGCGTCCGCCGCGGCAGCGGCCGCGCGCGCCGACGCCGCGGCCGCGCGGCGCCTGGCGCTCGAGGCGGCGCTCAGGCAGGCGGAGGACCGGCTGTTTGAGAGCGAGGAGACCATGAAGCGCATCAAAAACGACCTGGCCGACCGAGAGTACGAGCTGCAGGCGGCCCAGAAGAAGGCGCAGCGCGCCAAGGAGGAGGCCGCGCGCCTCAAGCAGCAGCTGGCAGCCAGCGGCGGCGGCGGGGGCGGTGGCGGCCTGTCTACGCAG
>NW_014012411.1:0-2764 GCF_000611645.1 Monoraphidium neglectum
GGTGCAGAGCACTATCAAGTGAAGCGCGCAAAGGAGCAGCTTTGGCGGGACCCAGCGCCCCGCAGCCAGCGGCGATGCAGGCGGGCGAAGCCAGGCGGCGGTCCCTGCACCCCCGGCGCGCGCGACCCCGCTCACCCCTCGCCCGCCGCGGCCGCGCCGCGCTGCTCCTCCAGGCACCCCCTGAGCGCCGCGACCACGCCGTCCCCCGGCAGCCGCAGGCCCTCCAGCCGCGCGCCGCGCAGCCCCGACACGAACGCGGGCACCGACAGCAGCGCCTGCAGCACCGCGTTGAGGTAGCACGTGTTGCCGTGGTTGACCATGCCCGCCGGCAGGCGCACCTGCAGCGCGGGCGCCGCGCCGCCGCCGCCGCCGCCTGCGCCCAGGTAATCGGTAATCGCCGCCTGCCGCACGCCGCCGCCGCCGCCGGGGCCAGCGGGTGCGGCGCCCAGGCGCGCGAAGGTCTTGCCGGCCGTCGACGTAAACCCGCCGCCGGCCACCGTCAGGCCGCCCAGGCGCGCGGCGTGCGGGGGCGCCGCCGGCCGGGGCGCGCCGGGCGGCCTGAGCCCGCCGCCGCCGCCGCCAAAGCCGTTCAGGGAGCGGAGGAAGTCGTTGCCCGCGCTACTGCCCTTGAAGGGCGTGTCCTGGTCGCGCAAGCCGCCGCCGCCGCCATGCTCTGCGCCGCTGTACCCAAACGGCTGCGCCGGCGAGCGCTTGCTGGGGCGGTCCTGGTCAAAATCCCCCTCGTCAGCGCCGGCGTCGCCGGCGGCGCCGCGCTTGCCCGCGGCCGGTGCACTGCCAGCGCGAGGGGCCGGGGAGGGGCCGCCGATGGGGCGCGGGCGAGCGCTAGGAGCGTCGCGGCCGGCACTGTTGTCGAGCTGCGAGGGGCGGTATGAGCCTGCAAAGGGGGTGTGCAAGCCATAGGACTGAGCACGCTGTAGCATTTGCGTGTCTGCGTCCTAATGCATGTGCAGGCTGATTCGTTCTGCAGGCAGCTCCAGCGCGGCCGGCTTGACATGACCCTCCTTGAATGAGGACCCACCGCCGACGGGCGCCGCCGGCGTCCGCTGCTTGTCCTTGTTGGCCGCAGCCGCTAGGAGGCGGGAGCCTTGAGCTGGAGGCGAAGGTGGTGAGTTGAAGGAGCCGTTGCGGATGCATGCCACGCAGCGCGGGCACATCAACAATCGCACCCAGCGCGGGGCGCCGCTTCACGGCGAAAGCAGGGCAGTGGGCCGGCATGCCGCCGATACGACCAGGATGCTCACTCAGGGGTCTCATGGCATAGTCCTCGGAACCTGGAGCGCGGCCTATGCACCCAAGGGGGCCACCATCAGCCTCCCGCGTACTCCAGATCCCTATGGCTCGGCAGCCTGTGCCTAAAGGTCTGATATGTGCCAATAATGTGATGGCGGTCGTCAAAATATACCGCAGCGATCCTGGTACATGGGCGTGCTTTGAACAGCGTGCTGAGGTGCAACTCGAACTGGGGTGATGGTCGACGCGTGTATATTATGACACATACATCGTATACTTACATCTTGCAAATACGTTGATGAATGGAGAGCATGCTTATCTGTATCGCCAGGCAGTCTCTAGTGTCCCCTAGCCAAGCGGTGTGTTCGGTGGATCGAGACGCTCTAAGCCATGGGAGCGATGCAAGATGATCTCAGAAGATAGATACAGTCGCCGTTGCAAGGGCTGCCGATTACACGCAGCGGCCGCCGCTTGCATCGCCGACGCGCCGAGGAATGCTGAATTGTCAGCGTGCTCGCGGACGCGTTCCGGCATGAGCTCAGGCTTTCAACAAGAGCGAGACTTCACATAAAGAGAACGTCATGGACGGTAGCAAGCAGCAGCCGGAAGCGTCTGCGCTGCCGGCGTCCGCTGTGAGGGCGGCTGGCAGCGCAAGCGACCAGGGCGGCCACGGCATCCTGCTGTACTACAAATACGTAATCCTGGCCGGCCGCGAGGCCGAGTTGGCCGCTTGGTACGAGGCCCAGTGCAGTGGCCTGGGCCAGAAGGGGCGCATCCGCGTCGCCGCGGACGGAGTCAACGTCACGGTGCGCCGGACGGTGGGGGGTGGGGCAGCTTCAGGGGGTGGTGGTTTTCGTTTGTTTCCGTGCAGTTACTCAGCGATGCGCGTGCTAGAGAGCGGCGTCTACATCGCCGTTGCCACGGCATGCCGCCGGCGTCCAATGTGTGTGTGTGGGGGGGGGGGGAGATTGCCGGGCGTTGTTCAAGGCGTGCTGACCGGGAAGGTGGCGGCGGTGTGCAGCGCTCAGCCAGGGCATGCGCCCTCCTTGGTGGGCGCGGCGCGCCCGCACGCGGCGCCGGCGCAGGCGATCGCTCCGCGGCGCGGGGCGCAGGGCGCTGTCATGGCCGGTCTGCGAGTTGCTGAGCGGGTCGGGCCGCCGCCTCTGCTGCCCGATCCTGGCAGGTGGGGGGCGCGATGGCGGGCCTAGGCGCCCACATGGAGGCGGTCCGAGGGCACCCCATCATCCAAGGCGCGGACATCGACTTCAAGGTGCGCGCACACAGCAAAGGCGACGCGCCCCAGCCACCTCGGCCACTGATCCCAACGTTCGCGCGGCGGCCGCTGCCGGCAGCGCGCGCTGCTTGGCCGAGCAGCCGCTGCCTAGGCCTGAGCAGCCGCAGCCCTGTATGAAAACTACGCCAGCTGCCGCCCTGTGCGGTGTGCCGACTCCATTGCACCCGCTGTTATCAGTGTTGACGTGCTTCGCCCCATCCCCCACACCCCACCCCCCCC
>NW_014012411.1:3553-6882 GCF_000611645.1 Monoraphidium neglectum
CCCACACCCCACCCCAAAGGTCGCGCCCTACCCCGGGGCCCTGAGCAGCGGTACGCTGGAGGAGTCCGGGTTCGAGGCCCTCAGAGTGGCGGTGTGCAAGGCGCGTGAGCGCGCAAACAAACCCGCGTTGCGCCGTCTCGCTGGCTCCTGTCCGCGGCCATCTCACCGGCGCGTCACCAGGCTGGCACTCCGCTAGGCCATGCGCGCTGCTCCCAACAGACACACTGATTTGGTGTCTTGCATCGGCGTGCAATACGGTTTTCGCCCGCCCTGCCGCGCCCACGTCATGCATCTCACACTCCCATGGCGCTGCCCCACCCCAGGAGCTCGTGAGCCTCGGCGCCGGCGCGCGCTCCGCCGCAGACCCCTTTTCGAACGGCGGCCGCCACCTGCCGCCGCGCGCGTTCCACGACATGCTGGAGCGCGCCGCGGCGGAGGGGGCCGGGGGCGGCGGCTGCCAGACGGTGCTGATCGACGCGCGCAACGCGTACGAGACGCAGATCGGGAGGTGCGCTCGGCTGCGGTTGTGCGTCGGCAAACGCATGTGCTGGCGGCTGCGTACTACTTCTGCTGTGCGCCTGTTACGCACGCTTACCGCGCACCTGAGCTGAGCGCCTGTTGAGGTGCCGCGCGAATGGACGGCGACCAGCAGTCGGTTTCCGTATTGCCAGCAAGCACGAGGCCGCGCGGCGCCAGCTTGCCGCGGCCCGACCCCTTACAGTGCCCCGCGTTCCCAGGTTTGATGTCAGCGGCGTTGAGCTGATGGATCCGCGCACTCGGGCCTTCTCCGAGTTGCCAGGTGCGCTTTGGCCCGCAGCGCCCGCGGCCCACCGTCCGCCGGAGTCACGGCAGGAAGCTTGGTGACTGGGGTGTCCAGCTGAGTAGGTGGTTCAGGCCTGACTGACCGCGCTGCCAGCAGTGCACCGAATCTCCCCAACCAGCTTCCCCCTTCCCCTCACCGCTAAACCCCATTCCCATCGGACCCCGTTGATTTCCCCTCACATCCACTTTCAACAGCGCACGCATGCACACACATGCACACGCACACGCTCACGCAAACGCACACGCACACCGCACGCACACCGCACGCACGTTCACACACACATGCACACACGCACATACACACAAACACACAGTCTTCTCTGCCCGGGATTCCCACTCGCGGACTCACCCCTTCTGGCGCTGTCCCCATTCGCCGTGCCGCCGCAGCCTGGATGGACGCCCATGAGTCAGCGCTGGCTGGCAAGAGGGTGCTCATGGTGAGGGCCCCAATGCCCTCCGCCTTTCGAGCTGGCAGACGCGCCAAGCCTCAGCCGGCCCACTCCTGCCTGCCGCCAGCCACGAGCGGCACCCCTGCGCCCTCAACCCGCGGCGTTGCGGACCAGCAGCGCAGGGGCGCGCGTGCGTACGCCTCGGCTGGCGGTGACGTCCTCGGGGTCGCAGCGGGAGTGGCCGGCCCGCCGGCCCAGCCTCAGGCTCTCGATCCTGCCGCGCTCCAATGTGCGCCATCACCGCCCCCACACCCTCCTCTTTTCCTGCAGTACTGCACCGGGGGCGTGCGCTGCGAGCGCGCGAGCGCTTATCTGCGTGAGAAGGGGCCCGCCTTTGCCGAGGTCTACCAGCTGTCCGGCGGCGTGCAGCGCTACCTGGAGGAATTTCCGGACGGCGGCCTCTTCGCGGGCAAGCTCTTCGTGTGAGGCGGCCCGCCTTTGGGAGGGGGTGGGGAGGCTGTCCCCCAGGGGTTGTTCCTGTAGCTTTCTGGCGGCCTGCGGCGGTGGTTGGCGGTGTTTTGGAGACCCTGGGGCGCCGCTGGGGGCGCCTGCACAGTGGTTGACACCACGGGTGCAACTTGGGCCCGTCACAAGATGGGAAGCTGCTGGGTGAGGGATCCCAGATATACTGAATAATCTGTGTGCTCTGGGTCACTTGGCGGTGCGAGGCGGCCGCGCTTGATGCGAGCTTGTCGTACCTGCGCTCAGATGCACGGGCTGCATTCTGCGCGCTGCACCTCTCACCCTAAACCCTAAACCCTGGACCCTAACCTCTCTTGTGCCCAGATACGACCCGCGCGGCAGCATGGCCCCGGAAATCGGAGCCTCCCGCTGCATCGGCCGCTGCGTCGGCTGCACGGCGCCCCACGACGACTACGCAGCCCGCGCGCGGTGCGGCGCGTGCCGGCAACTGGTGCTGGTGTGCCGCCGCTGCGAGGCGCGCGAGCGTGCCGGGGCCGCGGCGGGCGCGAAGGCGCCGGCGTGGGAGTGCGGGCTCTGCCGCGAGCGGCGGTGGGCGGGCAGCGGCGGCGGCGGGGCGGCGGCGAGCCGCACTGCCGCGCCCAGCGTGGCGGGGAGGGCCGCGGCGGCCGCGGCGGCGACCGGGGCGGGTGGGGTGACGCCAGCGAGGACGCGGAAGCTACGGATATTGTGTCTGCACGGCTTCCGCCAGAACGCGCACCAATTCAAAGTGAGCCGTGCTTCTGAGGGCCGCATCACCTGGCAGCGACAGCTCGAAGCCCTCGCTTTGCACGAACCCCTCTCGGCGCTCGCGAATCCAGTTCCGACCTTTCCTGCGGTTGCGAGCGACGCCGCCTCCATGCTCCCCCCTTCCCCCCGGCACCTCCACACCCCACCACGCGCGCAGGCTCGATCCCAAGAGCTGCGAAGGGCGCTTGCTGACGTGGCAGAGTTGTTGTACGTGGACGCGCCCCACCCCCTGCCGCTGTGGTACAGGCCGCGGGACGAGGCAATGGCTGGTGAGCGCGGCGGGGACGCACGGTGGCAGGAGCAGCAGCAGCAGGAGCAGGAGCAGCAGCAGCAGCAGCAGCAGCAGCAGCAGCAGCAGCAGCAGCAGCAGCAGGACCAAGGAGGGGGCGCGGCGCGCGACAGCCCTGGCGATGGAGCGGCTGAGGTCACACTCGACAGCGGCGACAGCGCCGGCGGCGGCGATGGCGCGGAGGGCGGGCGTGCGCTTGAGCTGCGACGCCAGGACGAAGCGTCCTCTTCGGTCGCGACGGGGCCGGCCCCCCGCCAGCAGGCGCCTCCTTCAAAGCTACCAACCTGCGTCCACAAGCGCGCGTGGCTGCTGTCGCCGGACCTCTTGGAAGCTTCGCGGCAGCTGCGTGCCATGGAGTCCTCAGGTTTGGTCTGAAAGGACGTCGCACGCTCGTAGTAGCGAGGAGCCGCCGCGCCTCTCGTCACAGCGCCTGAACCGCTTGGCACGCCGCTCCCCGCATGCACAGCCCCTCACGTCGCGGCCCCCGCCACTCCTTGCGCACTTCTTTGAATGTCGACCGCTGCGCAGGAAGCGGCGCGCCGGGGGCGCGATGGGAGCCG
>NW_014012411.1:7012-9790 GCF_000611645.1 Monoraphidium neglectum
CTGGACGGCCAGCAGCACACGTGCCAGACCGCCGGCTGGGACGACTCGCTCGCGGCGCTGCGGGCGGCCCTGTCAGCGCATGCGCCGGTGGACGGTCTCCTGGGCTTCTCCCAGGGCGCGGCGGTGGCGGCCGTGCTGTGCGCGATGCAGCAGGCGGCGCGGGGCGCCGCGCCGGGGGCCGCGCTCGGGGCCGCGCTCACGGCCGACGGAGGGCCCCCCTCAAACAGGAGCGCCGCGGGCGAGGATTTTTGCCTGCATTTCGCTGTGCTCCTGTCGGGATTCCCCAGCCCCTGCCCCCTGCATGCCCGCCTGATGGCTGAGGCGGGGCCCCTGCAGCTGCCGTCTTTGCACGTATTTGGCGGCTCGGCGGCCGCAGAGGGCGCCGGCGGCGACGCCGGGACGGGCTGCCGCCGCGGGGGGATCCCTGTGGCCGCTAGCGAGGCACTGGCGGCCGCGTTCGACCCGGGCGCGGGCCGCCGGCTGGCGCGGCACGGCGGTGGCCACGACGTCCCACGCACCAAGGCCCTCGTGGCCGCGGTGCGGGACTTTGTCGCGGCCCAATCCGCATCCGGCGGGTGACGGCCGATGGGTGGACCGCCGGTGTGCTGGGGCCTCACCTGTACCTAGCTTGCGGTTTCCCTGGTGTTGCGCAGTCTAAAGATGCCCCCTTCCATAGTAAGTCATTTCGCGTATTTCAGACCGCCCCTGCTCCCTGCAAAGTCATGCACTGTAGTAATCGGCGCTCTGGAGCGTTGCCAGGTAACAGCTTTGCTGAGCCAGGGCCACCAGGGCCAGTTATTTCTCACGGCATGTCTCCCCCTGCTGATCTACGTGTGGTTCGCCGCACTTATGGATGGATGTGTGTGTGTGTGTGTGTGTGTGTGTGTGTGTGTGTGTGTGTGTGTGTGTGTGCATGTGCGCGTGTGTGTGCATGTGTGCGTGCGTGTGTGTGTGTGGGGGGGGGAGATGGGGGCGTGGGTGTGTGGGCGCGTGCGCGTGAGCGTGTGCGTGTACGTGCGCATGTGCACGCGCGCATGTGAGTGTGTGTGCAACTAGTGGGAATATGAAATTGTAGGGCAAAGTTTCTGAGACTATGGGACTGCCCTGCTCACTTTCATGTTGCATAGTCGCTAGGACCCGCCGTGGGCATGTCTGTCACTCCCGCCATGGTCCTGACGGCACGGCTCAATCTGGCGGCAGGGTGACTGCTGGTGGCCCAGATGGGCAAAAACGTGAATTTCTATTGAATGGGAGCTTTTGACTGGCACCTGGCATCACGAAAGGGCTTGGCTGCTGAGATGACCCAGCGAGAGGGTGATGCCCGAGATCATCACCGGCCATGATTGCCAAATCCGAATGACTCCGGGCTAGCTGCGTAGTTCGCGGCCTGCGCGCTACATCACCTAAAGTACTGCGGTCAGCTTGGGTTTTTGGGCATCTGTGTGCACGATTAATCCGTAGCGATTTGCACAAGTCGGCGTCTGACAAGCGCATCAGTGACCGGAGTCTCTTGCGCGCTCTTGGCCAAAAATTCCCAGGGTAATGACTTGCGAACATCAACTGCATGCGCCACTGATGGTGCATGCTTGATCCTGGGTTGCCAGCATGCGACCGACCAGCGTGCCGCCCGCCACTCAAGCCCCCTGAGGGCGCGCGAGGACGTCCAGTATAACAAGAGCTAGTTCCGTCCCAAACCGCCCCGCAGGTCCTATGGGCGCATGCATGAGCATGCCCGAGGACACCAGCGCTAACGACGCTAGTGACCGTCATGGCGGCGCCCGCAGCGACGGCCGGTTTCCACACAACAGCAGCGCTCACGTCGCTGAAAGCAAGTTGTTGATGCACAATCGTGCCGCGGTGCTGTGCCACGCCGACAGCGGCGGCAGCAGCAGCGCTGTTACCAGCATCCCGGCCGGCTGTGGACCTGCTGGCGCGGAGTCAGCACAGGAGGCAGACATGCCGTTAGACACCCTCCGCCAGGTGCGGCAATCGCATCTGGCGTCTGAACGTGCCCACGCATGGCTGCAGGTGCCGCACCGCCGGGTCTGTACCCAGCCCGCGGGCGCTTGCGGCGGCTGGGGACTGTGGGCCGCAACAGCGCTGCCGCTGGCGGGCGCGAGCCCTCCCGCCTTCGGGCGCCCTCCCTCCAAAACATGCATCTCTGAACCGGCACACACTTCCTTTCCTCATTAACAGGTGCACAGGCTCCAGAACGCGCTGGCGGCGGTGAGCGATGCCCCGGGGCTGGGCCTGACTGAGGCCGCTGAGCTGCTGCACGCTGAGCTGGACGCCTCGCTGGTCAGGTGCGGGTCACCAGCGCCCCGGCGCCGCGGGTGGCGTCGGGCCCGGGGCAAGCGGCAGGTTGTTGAGGGACCGCTTTGATACGCACGCAGCAAGGTGGCGCGGGGAGGAGGGTGGTGAAGGTGCCATCTCGATGAAGTGTGAAGCCCTCATTCACACCGGGAAAATGGCGTGTTACCCTCATGGCCCTCCCCCCAGCACGGCGGTGCAGCACCACCCATGCCCACACCCCCTTGCACCCATTCCCGCAGCATCTACGGCTTCCATGGGTTCAGCGGCGCCCGGGTCGGCGGCGAGGCCTGCACAGGCGCCCCCGCCGCCGCCGTGCTGCTTGCTGCCTATGGCAGCGGCGACGACCTTCTCGAGCGCTGCCCCGTGGTGACCGACCCGACGTGGAGCCCTCTGCGGCTGCGCGCCAGCGGCGCGGACTCGCTGGCGGCCTGTGCCGACGGCGGGCGGCGGCGGCTGCCCGGCGAC
>NW_014012411.1:10244-13829 GCF_000611645.1 Monoraphidium neglectum
GGGCGGCGCTGTCCCGCCACGCCGGCCTGCGCAGCTTCCTCGCGGTGCCAATCGGCCCCGTGGCCCGGCCCTGGGGTGTGCTGGCCATCGCGAAGGACGTCCCCGGCAGCCTGGCAGGACCCAGGTGATTACCCCGTCCGAATGTAATCCAAGTGCACCGCTGTCTAGCAACGTGCAGCCGCCCCTAAACCCTAAATCTCTGCTGTCTGTGTTGGCGCCGCGCACCCACCAACAGGTGGCATGTTTGGCCTAGTGTGGCCGCGGGGGCGCTCGTTCACCAGGTCCGCCACTGGCAGACCGCCGCGGCGTGCGCGCTGCTGTCCAAGACCGCCGCCACGGACGACCGCATCACGCTCATAGGGCAGCTGCTGAGGGTGCGCTGGGGCTGGAGAGCCGGCTGCTCCTGGTGTTCAGCCTTCCTGCGCGTGCCCTTTGCCCTTTGCCCCCTCCCTCTCGGCCCCCACTGCCTGGGCAAGCCGCACCACAGTGCAGTCCACGACTATGCAGTCCACTTGCTGCAGTCCACACCTGCCTGGCCACACCTGCCCGACCCCGCCTCAGCTCGCGGCCTCACCTGCGTCTCTTTCAATCTGAGCCTTGTCCGAACCCATCTCCCCTTCCCCCCAAACCCACTCACACGCCATCGTTTGTCCAGGGCGCTGGCTCATACCTAGAGCGCGCCTGCAACGCGCGCGTCGGCGTCCGCTTCGCCATCCTGGACCGGGAGGCCACTAAGGCCCTGGTCTTCGAGGCTGCAGCCGCAGACGCCTCCGGGCAAGGTGCGGGCGGCTCCAGCGAGCCGGCGCCCTGGGTGGCGGGGTGCGACCCTGCCATAATTTGCTGCGCACCCTGTGCCTGCCGCGCTCGCCGGCTCCAAGCGGCTGGTTGCTCAACCCAGGAGCGCCTTGATTCCGCCCACTCGACGCACCTGCACTCTTAAGCCAAACTCAACCGACCCTCACCCACCCCTCCCCCGCCCCCTCCGGCTCGCAAACTGCTGTCCAGACGGCGGCGCCGCGGCGTACCACGAAGGCAGCGCCATGGTGGCTACGGAGATAGACCTCCCTGGCACGCTGCTGGCCAGCGCCGTCTCCCTGCGCAAGGCGCGCTTCGTGCGCGACTGCACCTCGTACATGCAGAGCAGCGCGCGGCCGGCGCGCGACATCTTCACCCAGACGGCGCAGCTGGTGGCGTCGCTGCTGGTGGTGCCGTTTGTCTACTGCGAGGACGCCCCCCTGGCGGCGCTGTACCTCACACTGGAGGCGCCCAACGACTTTGCGCACATCCAGGGGCCCCTGCTGGTGCGCCCTCCCACCCCCTCTCCCCCCCGCTCAGCGCCCTGCCTGATGCCATCCCCCTTGTCTTGCAAGATGCCCTGGCGCGTGTGACCGACCAGATACACTTCTTGCTGCCCTCCGGTGTTCTTCCCCGTTGCGGCCCCCGACACGAGGCACCTGCGGCAGTCAGGTGTCCGCAAATGCTTTCGTCAGCACCTGCCGACCCCCCCCCCCTCTCCAACCCTTCCGACCCCCTCCTTTCTTGTCCCCGGCCCCCTCACCGTGAACGCGCAGGGATTCATCAAGCTCATCGCCCCGCTGCTGCACCAGCGCCTTCAAGACTCCCTCGAGGCCGTATGGGAGGAGGCGCGCGCCGTCCGCACCCACTCCTTTGGCCTGCCCAGCCTCGGCCCGTTGTCCCGCGTCTCCACAGAGGGCAGCTCTGCCGCAAGCACGATGGTCGACCAGCTGCACCTGTGGCGCAGCTCCAGCGGCGACGCGGCGAGCAGCAGCATGTGGAGTTGTGGGTCGGGCAGCCGCAGCGGGGTGGACGCGCCGACCAGCCAACTGGCGCGGTGCAACACGAAGCGGCTATGCACCAGCGCCATGACTAAGGTACGGGCGGAGGCTGCGGCCTGGTTGCGGCGCCAAGTGCCGCTGCCTGTCCACCCCGCGCGGGATTTTCAAGCGCCACCCAGGTGCTCGCGGTCGGTCCGCTGCGCTCGCCCTCATCCTGAGCGTCTGACTGAATCCCTCATCACCTCACACGCGATTTCTACCCCACCCATCGCCCCTGCTGTGTCAGGCGGTCGAGCAGGAGATCATGAACTGCAAGCGCCTGGGCAGCGGGGACATGTCCACCGCCGCGGCGCTCGAGCGCAGCTCCAGCGACCGGCACGCGCAGCTCGCTGCGGCGGCGTGCAACGAGCTGGTGCTGGGTGACGTCATCGGCGCCGGCGGCTACGGCTCCGTGTGGCGTGGCTCCTGGAAGCAGGTCACTGCTGCGATCAAGGTGAGTCGCACGTGGCGGGCGCGCTGGGCAGGGGGGCGCTGGATGCAGTGCATGCGGCCTCAAAAAGGATGTGTGCATGCATCCCCACATTGACACGCCTGTGCACACACCCGCTGATACCCGGGCGCACACACACACACACACACACACACACACACACACACACGCACGCATGCAAACCCAATCACAAACACACACTTACAACCACCAGGTGATGTACGAGCGCGCCACCGAGCAGGAGGCTATGATGGTGGCGATAGAGATGGCTGTGCTGTCCACAGTGTCCCACCCCCACATCATCCAGGCCTTTGCCTGCCTCACAGACCTCGTGGAGGCCGCCAGCCCGGCACGTGAGCGCACCCACCTGCCTGCGATCACCATCGTCGGCGCACGCTCTAGATCGCTGCCCTCTGAAGGCTGCCCCTCTGCTCTCGGGCAGAGCATGCTTTGTATGCTTTCATCCGGCACTCAGGATGCTCCTGATTGCTCCTGCCAGGCCCCTCCTAACCCCTTTTTTGAATGTCAATCACCCATCCACCCACAGCTACCCGCTTCAACGGCCAGCGGCACTCGGGCAGCCTCAGCGACAGCGCCTCGTCGGCCCCGCCTCCGCCGTGCTACCGGCGGCTGCTGCCGTTTGAGGATCCCGAGGATACAGAGACCTGCAGCATCATAGTCATGGAGGTGGGCCCGGGGCCAGAGGGTTGTCAGGTTGCGAACGAGGTTGCAGAGGTGTTCCAACCTTGGTTGTTCTCATGATCCTCATCCTGCACTGATGCACTGTGCCGTGGAAGCCGTGCTATTGACCTGTCTGCAATGCCTGAACTACCTTCATCGTGGCAGCTTCACGACACCACCCTCCCCCGTCAGCACCCCCCTGAGCTGCAACCTGACCCCTTGCCCTCCTGCCCCCCTCCCGCAGTACTGCAACCTTGGGACCCTCCGCCAGGCCGCGAAGCGCGGCGTGTTCCGCCACCGGATGAGCGCAGGGGCCGCCGGTGTCGTGCGCGTCGACATGGCCGCGCTGCTGGAGGTGGCCCTGCAGGTGGCTGAGGCCGTGTCCTACCTCCACAGCATCCGCATCTGCCACTGCGACATCAAGGTGGGGTTCATGCGCATGGCAGTGTGCGGGTGTGTAGATGTGTCCGGGTGTGTGCATGTGCGCATGTGTGTGCGCACGTGAGAGTGTGCGTGTGTGCGCGCGCGCGCGCGCGCCCAAGCCCTGTATTTCCCTTGGCCCTCCACGCCCCCACTCATCATTGAACCCCTTGTTCCGCCGCCCCCCGCTCCCCTCGT
>NW_014012411.1:14680-17980 GCF_000611645.1 Monoraphidium neglectum
CCTCTGCCAGATGGACAACGTGCTGCTGAAGAGCGAGGTCTCCCAGCCGCGCGGCTACATCTCCAAGCTTGCGGACTTTGGCCTGGTCAAGGTGCTGGGCAGCGGCGACGCCGTGGTCAACGTGGCCTGCGCCGGCACCGTCACGCACCTCGCCCCCGAGCTGTTCGTCAAGGGCTCCCGCGTCACCACCGCCGTGGACGCGTACGCGTTTGGCATCCTGCTGTATGAGTTGTACATGGGCGGCGCGGGCGCGTACCCCGGCCTCAGCAAGGCCGAAATCATAGAGCGCGTCGGCCACGGCGGCATGCGGCCGCGCTTCCCCCCCAGCGCGCCGCGCGGCTACGTCCGCGTGGCGACCGCGTGCTGGGCGGACGACCCCGCCGCGCGCCCCGCGTTTGGGCGCATAATCAGCGAGCTCCAGGCGCTGCGCGACCTGGCGTGACCGGGCGTGGCCCTACCTAGCCGTAGCCCGGCCTCAGGGCTGCAGCCGGCGGAGTGTCGGCGTGAGTGCCACACTTTGCGACATTCGGATGGCTGGTGCGGCACCTCGTCCGCGTTGGATGTGCCGCAACGCACAATTCGGCGCCCTTTGATCAGCGCAAGCAGCGAGGCGTGCCCAGCCAAATTTTGACTTCGAGGCATCTTCGACCCCATCAAGCCACGGCGGTGCGCCAGCCACCTGCGGCGGCACGCGCGGCTCTCTCGCCGGCACGTCTGGCCAGAGGAGAAAACAGGCTTTCGGCCTTGCCGTGCACAGATCAGATTGAGTGCTGGTTCCCTCTGGCTTCCTGCATACAAAACTTGCGCGCATGCGCGCAGCTGTGCCACCTACGGCCCTGCGTCGCACAAAGCTTGCCTGCACGCACGCAGCTGCGCCACCTACGGCCCTGCGTCGTGCACTAGACGCCGCCACATAGAGCCGGTCTGGTCTGGCGAGCGGCCGCGAAAGCCTAATGACGGCCGTCGACGATCAGCCGGCAATCTTTCGCGTGTGTGGGCTCACTTCACCTGAACCCCTGGCATCAATGTGTCTTGAATACAAGTTTGACTTGCTGCAACCCCAATTCGCCTTTGCGCATGTCAGTTTTCGGCTGAACCATGCACATGAGCCGCGCCCACGGACCCGTGCCTGGAGGCGCCGGCAGCGGCCGCCGCCTGCCGCCCGTCCCTGACGGCGCATGCAGCGACGACTGACCGGCGTGTGCCTCGCTGTTTGAGCCCACAGCACCCGCCACACCCTCATCGGTCCAAGCCTGTTTGGGGGTGGCGGGGTGCGTCTCCGCGGCTTTCGCTGCTGCTCAGGCTCGCAGTTGTCGATCGTGGCACCCGACACCCAAGCGCACACCCTGGGTGCGGGGCCGCTCGCTCGGCATCAATGCTCAGATTGTTGGTTTTGCACAGCCGCAGCACTTTTGCACCATTGCATCTGCCATTCAGTTGCAACCGTGCCCATCTCCTGGCACACCCCGTCAAGGGCACACGTGCGCGAGTTGGGGCCCTCTTTGTGAAACCACCGGGGCTGTTTTCAGCGCCCCGCAGGGCCGTCATTCGTGCCCCATGCCTATAGACATGCACACACAACACCAACAACCGAGACTGCCACAGGCCCTGCCGCCCAGCACCACTGCAACCACGCGTGGCGCGGCGCGGCGCGAGGGGTTGCGGGCGCGAGCCGCCGCCGCCGCCGCCAGCGCGAACCCTCCCTGGGTCAAATCGGTGTCTTTGGGGCACTTTCTTAATGGGTGCCCCAGGGCCAAACCACCTTGTGATGACACTCCAATAAACACATTAGAAAGCGAGTTTTGATATGCGCCACAGCCCACGGTGGCCAAACCCTTGAGCGCCACCCGGGCGGGTCGCATTGCGACATGATGAGGGCCGCGCGAACAACCACGACCCCGCCACCGCGAACCGTGGGCCGCGCCCCAATCTTGGGGCCGCGCCGCTCTTCCCCGCCGCGCCCGCTGTGCGCAATCTGCCTTCTTTCTCTCTTCGTTGTCGACCCTGCTCATGGGTGCAGCAGAGCTGCCATGCCACGCCCAAACGCCAACACTGGCTGCAGACGTGTGCCGTGAAGCCTCTTGCGAGGCAAAGGATTTGTGGGCCGAGGAAGGGGGCGTGAGACCCAGGGCGGCTTGAAGCGAGAGTGCTGGGCCGACACAGGCTGCACTCGGGGTCAGGACAGGGCTATCTACGGCATGCGACACACACTTTCTTGGGTCTTTGTTGAACACCATACAACACCCCAAAAGCTGTCCGGGCATGTGCATGGCTGATGCTGCCTTCTGGCGACGGCTGGGCCGCGCGGCTCCCTTGCGGTGCCCACGGGCGCCCCTCAAACTCTTTCAAACACTACGTAAGAGCCGCCTGCCGTCCGCCGTCTGCCGGTCCCCTCAGGGCCATTGCGCCGACGCTTTCGTTCAAGGAAATCCAATTGTGATAGGCTGGCGTCTTGCACCAGATCTCTGTGGCCTCTTGCGGATGAGCCCTTGGCATTCGCCGCAGGGACCGAGTCACGGCTCGGCCGCACACGCGGCTCACCACGCACTGATTGTAGCCTCGATCTTTGCTCCCCTCGCTGCCCTTTCCAGCACTGATGCGTGACCCTCCAATTGTAACTGTGACTTGCTGAAGCGCGAATATTGTCCATTGACAGTCATATGCCATCGCGCCTGCTCCTGAAAGCAGCTGAGGCACCTGCCATGAGTGAATGGTCGCCCTTGTGTGGTGGTGGCATCACTCCCGGGAACACAGGCCACCCAGCCACCAGAGAAAAGCGGTGCTGCACACATCCTGCTCCTCAGGTACAGTAATAGTCGAGGCCGCGGCACCTACCACCGTCCGCGGCACTGCGTATGGGCAAGGCTGTCAGCAGACCCCCGGAGGAAGAGGCCCGCCAGGTTGGGGGGCACCTGATGCGGGTCAAGCCACTGCCCGCCGAATGTTGAGGTACACTCGCGCAGGCCACACCCTCAGGGAATGGTCTTGTCGGTTACACAGCATGACTACACCAGGGCCCTCAAAACGAATTTGTGTGGTTGATATGGATACAAGAAGGTCGAATGGGAATCAAAAAAACTGATCAACAAAAAGGTGCGTAATTCAAGCAAGCGCCCCGATTACAGCCCGTTTCACAGGGCTGGGAGTTGATGCGTGCCCGGCGGCAGCCCCGCCACCGACAGCGGAAAATCGTTTGAAAAACAGCACCAGCGGGCCCCCTCTTCACGGGCCGCGCCGCGGCGACCGCGCGACGGAGACGCGCCGCGGACGCTCCTTGGCCCCTGGCCCCTCCCCCCGCCC
>NW_014012410.1:0-5362 GCF_000611645.1 Monoraphidium neglectum
GTGGTGGGCGGGCGCGCCGTCGCGGCAGCAGTCCTCCGCGGACTCCCTGGACTGCGACGACGACGACGTTCTGGGAATTCCCGGACCGTCGCGCACGCTTTCAGGCACCGAGCTCATCAGCCGCGCACGGTACGGGCGCTTTGGGGTGCCCTACCAACTCAGGGCCCCTGTCGTCTACGGCCATGGCTACGGCTATGGCTATGCTGCGTCGCTAGGGCGGCTAGGCAGCGGCGCGCGGCGCGGCAGCAGCGGCGGCGGCGGCGCGGCGGGCGCGTCGGACGCGTCGGGGTCACCGCGGCCGCGGCCCGCGCGGCCGACGACGTTTGAAGACGAGGCCGGTGGGTGCCATCCTCGCTCGGGGCTGGGGTCGCCCTTGTCAATGCTCTCCATCCACATCTTAGCCAGCCGAACGAGGGCGCTGCGGGGGCTGGCGCCCTGCCCTGTCTGCCCCTCTCCGCCGCGACGCGACCCACAGTCCCCTCCCCCGCCTCCCCCACTCCCCGTGCCGCCGCCCCGCAGCCGCCCTCCCGCGCCACAGCGTGGCCGTGCGCGCGCTGCACCTGGGCACGTACGTGTTCAAGGGCAGCGACGCACTAGACATGGTCTCAGTGACCACCGCGCCGCTCGCGGCGCGCCACGCGTACCTGCCCCAAGAGGAGGCGAGGGGCAAGGGGCGGCGGATAGCCGACCGCTCGGGCGCCGCCGACGCCGCCGCGGCGTCGCTGCCAGAGATACTTCCGGGCCTCAGGGACGCGTTCCTAGCCAGCACCGCCGCCGGCGCTGGCGGCGGCGGCGGCTACGCGGCGTGGCTGTCTCAGGAGCTCGCGCGGCGGCGGCTCTTTGAGGGCGATGGGCTGGCGCCGGCGGCGGCGGTGCGGATGCATTCGTTCTCTGTGCAGCGGTACTCTTCGGGGTCGCTGCAGTGACGCCGGGCCGCCCCGCGCCGCCCCGCCGCACCTGGCCCGCACGGCGAGCCTCGCCGACAGGCTCTGGCCCCTGGGTCGCGCCCGCCGCCCTTCGCTCCCGCCTTGTGCGGCTGCGCCTGGAGCTTTTTGCGGTGCCCCCGGCTGTGCCGCGTTCCCACGCCCAGCGCAGACCCCTAAACCCTAAAACCCTCGGCTGCGGCCCCCTTGGCTGCGGTCCAGTCAGGGGGCCGCCGCCTTTTGCACCATCCAACCCATGTCCTGTGGGGCTCTCGCCGGCGGGCACGCCGGCCTCCGCAGAGCCTGAAGGCGCCGCGGCGCCCCCGCATGCGGTGACGCAGGGACCGACGCGCTCTTCCCACTGGCATCCTAGATAGCTGGTCCCAACGCGCCTGCGCCACTCGTCCGCTGATGTACCCAAACGGCCCCGCCCCAGCAAACAGCCGCCCGCCCCAACGCACCGCACCGCACCGCAAGTCCAGCCAGCCGGACGGCTCACGACCGCGTCCCCGCGGCTCCCCAACACCGCGCACCCGCACTGACGTTGATAAGTGACATGCCCCCGCGCGCGCCGGTGCGCGTGGGGTTTCTCCTCAGGGCTGTGGGGCTTGCCGGCAAGCTGCTCCCGCCGCTGCCGGCTGCGGCACGCCCATGACCCACCGCCAAACCTTGTCACTCGCTCTTCACACACTCCCGCACACTCCCGCCGGCCCGCCTACTTGCATCACCCCTTCCACCTCCGGCCTTCGCCGCGCAGCGACGACCCCGCGCCGCTCGGGGCGGCGCAGCGCCGGCAGCGCCCCCTTGGCGCGTGCCCCTGCGACCCCGCCGTGCGGCGGCGGCCCCGCGACCTCGCAGCGCCGCGCTGCGCCTGCGGCGCTGCTTCTTGGCGGCACCAGCGCCGCCCGATGACCCCCAGATTGAAAAACCGTTGATGTACACATTGCTCCGTCAGGGGCGCGTCTGAGGGGTCCGGCTTGGCGTGTTTTTGCAGCCACGTTTCGATTGGGAGAGCCCCGTCTTGGGAGCAACTAAGCCTTGTATGGGCTCGCCACATGTCTGCTCCCCGGGTATCAATGATCCGCAGGGGAGCTGACGGCTCCCCTTGCTAACTGATGCGGCGCGCTGCCCGGCGCCAGACCATCCGCCCCGCCGTGAAGCGCGGCACTGCTGCTTGTGGTGTCGACTGAGTGTTGATCCCATGCGATCGTCAGAGGAGTTGCAGCAACAAGAGTAACCACGCTGCAGTATTATGCGCCTGTGCAACCTCACCCGCGCAGTAAAACCGACATGCAACCACCAATCTTGACACAGCCGTCGTCACCGAGCAGTCACCCCGATCATGCTGTCGGCAACGTTGCGCGGCGTGCTGCATGCACCCACCTACATGATGCCCTCCGCCTGGTGCCGAATGCTCCTTCACAAATACGGAGGCGCTTTGTATCACCTTCACTAGCTGGCCTGGAGATTTTACGCCCTGTAGGTGAACGCCAGAGGGTGGAGCACGTTATGGATCAGATGGTTGCATAAAAGTTCAAGGGAGGGAATGGCAATCAAGAGGCCTTTGGGCGCGGTGAGGCTTGCGGTGGCCACCGCGACGCTGCTGGTGCTGCTAAATGGTGAGTTGGATGAGGACAACATACGGGGCGATTTTCGAATGCGAAGTAGTGGTGGGAGACGCAAGCTCATCCCTCATCCAGCCTGGGACGCGTACGCTGCTGCCTCTTTTGGGCCGAGGGGGCGCTCTTGGTGCAGGTGGTCACAACGGCACGCCACGCCGGCGCCGCTGCCGTCCCCTCCGCCCGACTGCCCGCCCGCAGCGGCGCCGGCATGCGGTGCGACGGGCGACCAAGAGGACGCGCCTGATGCGCTGCAGAAGGTGCCGCCGCCGCCGACGTGCCCAGGCATTGTCGGCGGCGTCTGCACACTGGCCTGCCAGCGCGCTACGTGCGACGCCTTATCTACCTTCTTCCGGCTCACTTACAACGCCAGCAGCCCGTGGCAGCACGCCCAGTCCTGGATGGTCACGCGCAGCTTCCCCTGCACCCGCATCATCCAGAGCAGCCGCGCCAAGCAGCCCCCCTACTGCCGCTGGTGGGGCATCACCTGCTGCGACCCCACGGCGTTCGCAGCGGGCGAGTGTTGGGCCGTCAACGGCATGGCCAATCTGTCGATCACCGCGGACAACGTCAACGGTAGCTTCTCCAACCCGTCGCTGATGGACGCGACGGAGCAGCTGCACGCCTGCGGCATGGTGGGGCTGAATCTCGAGTCGAACGACATGAGCGGCGTCATGGATGCGCGCTGGGGGCGCTTCACCAACCTCACCATCCTGGACCTCGGTGAGTGGTGTTGGCCAGACGGGGCGCTTGCGTGGCTGGGTGGCTTGCTGGGTGGTTGGGCGACAAGGCGGACGGGTCGATGACAAGGCGGCTGGGTGGGTGGCTGGCGGCGTGGGTCGGTGAGCTATCTAGGGGGTGGGGTACGTGGGCGGCTGGCTGATGACATGGCTACCCCGCCAAATTTGGCCAGGGGTGAGGCTTTGTCCTGGACGCTCAAATTGTTTGGGGTCAGGCTGGGCCAGGCCAAGCCTCGCAAAACAAGGCAGCCGGCAGCGCCGCCCACCAAGCCACGCCCCCGCCGCTGCGCCCAAATCTGTCGCCCCACAGCCAACAACTGGCTGAGCGGCACGGTGCCCCCTGAGCTTGCAAACCTCAAGAAGCTGCGGAAGCTGGAGCTCGGCACCAATTTCCTGCATGGAGAAATTGGCGACTGGATCGGCGAACTCAAGGAGCTGCGAGTGCTCAACCTCGGCGCCAACGCGGGCGTCAACCCGCCAGCCGGCGGCGGCGGCGAGACGGCGGGCGGCGAGGCGGCGGGCGGCGAGGCACAGAGCGGCGGCGGGGATGAACATGCCGGGGAGAAGACCGGGATGGTGGGGCAGATTCCCGCCAGCATTTCAAACTTGAAGAACCTGCTGGAGCTGGATGTCCAGGTGGGCAATGGGGCAGCCGCCTGCTGATGATGGAATCGGGATCAGAGGTCGCAGCCGGCGCAGTTGCGACCGCTGGCGCCGCCGGCGCCGCTGCTGCTGCTGCTGCTGCTGCTGCTGCTGCTGCTGCTGCTGCTGCTGCTGCTGCTCCTGCTGCTGCTGCTGCTGCTGCTGCTGCTGCTGCTGCTTGGCCATCTCCTCATGTGCTGGACCTCAGCTCCGCCCCCCCTGCCTTAAACCCTTCGCATCCCCTCAACCGCTGCCGCCCCTGCCTCACTTTGTACCCTTTAAACAACCCCCCTCACCCACCCCTCGACCGCCTCTCCCTGTTGCAGATGAACACACTGACGGGTACGATCCCCGTGGACATATGCGACCAAGACTCGGGCCTGACGGTGCTTAACCTCCACGGCAACCGTCTGAAGGGCCCCGCCACGCCGGTGCTCAACTGCAGTCAGCTGGCCCTCCTGGACCTCTCCTTCAATAACCTCACAGGCAGCCTGCCCGCAACACGGGTGCGCCTGCGGGCGCCGGCCTCCAAGCCGCGCGCCTGGCCGTTGCCCCCCACGTGCTGCCTGCTTGGCGAGGTGCCGGCTGAACCCCGCTCCAGCCAATGCTCGCGCGGGCCCCCGCAGCAGCTGCCGTGCGGCCCCCCCACCCCCTCGCCCTGCGCTCCTCACCGCTTGCCCCTTGGCCCCTGCAGGCCTGGAACCAGATAGTGTCAATGAAGCTGGGCCACAACCAATTCACGGGGGAGCTGCCGGACCCGATCTACCACCTGCAGCTGCTCACATACCTGGATGTGTCGAGCAACAGGTCTGCGGGCGCCGCGCCGCCTGGCGCGGCCGACGCCGCGCCACGCACATAGGGAAGGGGCTCTTGTGTGCGCAGCCCCCGACGCCCCTCGGCCTCCAACCCCAGTAATTCTGCCGTTGCGATCCTTGCCCTTGCTGCACCTGGCCTCCAACACACACATGCACACACACACACACACACACACACACACACACACACACACGCACGCACGCACGCACGTACTCACACACACACTCTTTCTCTCTCACACACACTCACAGACTCGTCGGGCAGCTGGACGACCGCATCAGCCTGATGATCTACATGACGGACCTCGACATCTCAGGCAACGGCCTGTCCGGCCCGATCGGCCGCGGCATGTTCTTCCTGCCGCAGCTGGCCCGCCTCAACGTGGCCAACAACAACTTCACCAGCACGCTCAACCCCTCGCTCGGGTGAGCCCTGCAACCCGCCGCTCGCGGGGCTCGTCGCCGCTCGTCTCTGGGCAAGCCGCCCAGCCACATCGCGACGCCATGCACCGAGGCAAGCAGCGTCCTCCCCATCGACTCTCTGCTTGCAGCCTGGTTCATGTGTCAGGTTTCACGTGTTCGCGTGTTTGCGTGCCGGGCACCCTCCCCCCCCCCCCCCCCCC
>NW_014012410.1:5786-8179 GCF_000611645.1 Monoraphidium neglectum
AGCCTGGCCTACACCCTCCAGGAGCTCATCCTGGCCAACAACACCGGCATGGTCGGCCGCCTGCCCGACGAGGCCGCCGGCCTGGCGCACCTCCACCGCGTCGGCCTGCGGGGCACTGACATGAGCTGCGTCCCGGCAGAGCTGGCAGAGGCCCACGCGGCGGAGCGGTCCAAGGGCCGCGAGCCGCCGCCGTACACGTGCTCCGAAAAGGACCTACTGCCCTGCTTCCTGGCCTTCGAGCGCTACACAATCCCCCTTAGCGATAACAGCAAGATGAGCTGCCGTCCCATCAAGAAGCTCGCGCCCGACGAGATCGTCGCCTCCTGCCCGCCGGCCGCGCTGGTCCAGACGCCCGACCCGTCCCTAGATCTTCTCGCCGCGCAGTGGGACCTGCCGCCCTCATATTATCAATACCAGGGCTGCGTGTGCCTGGAGGGGTACAACGCGGCCTGGAGCCGCAACGGCACGGTCCTGCGCTGCCGCCGCCGCAACGACCTGCCTGCGACGAGCTGGGGGCTGATCGCGCTGGGAGCGGCGATCGCGCTGCTCGCGCTGTCGCTGCTGCTGCTGAGCCGGCGGCTGCTGCTGTTCCAGCGGCGCTGGATGCGCGAGGCGGAGCTGAGGCGGAAGCGGCGGCTTGGGGTGCCCAAGGACGGGGCCAATGTTTCCATTGTCATCACCGACATCGAGGCCTATTCAGGTGAGCAACTTGGCCAGATATCTGCAACCGCATCATGGCCAACATCTTCTGCATCATATGCTGTCGCGCGTTGATCCCCGGCTATTGGCTAGGATGGGCTAAGAGAGGGGTGTGTTGATTGATCATGTTGCTTCTCACATTACCCTACGTCAAACGTCGGCCTGGGGTGGCTTGGGGTGTGCCGCCACTCTGGCTCTCACAAGCCGGGGTGTGCCGTCGCGTTGGCTCTCACGGGCCTAGTCCCTTACTCACTGACACATATCCTTGCACAGTCCTGATGAAGACCAGCCCGGCCCTGGCCACCAAGGCGCTGTCGATGCACAACGCGGTTCTGCGCAAGGCGGCCGCCGACAACGCGGGCCACGTCATCGACCAGGAGGGCGACTCCTGGGGCCTCGCCTTTTACGACGCGCAGGACGCCGTGGCCTTCTGCCTGCAGGCGCAGCAGGCCATGCACAAGGTGCGCGGCGCGGCGCGGCCGCGGCCCGGCGGCGCGATGGCGGGCAGTTTGTCTGCTCTTCGGCGGGCGGTGTGCCGCCTCGTTGCAGCTCTGCATCGCGCAGCTGTCCTGGTTGGGGGGGCCGCGCGGTTTGTCGCTGCTCGTGCAGCCCCTGGACCATTCCAATCAGACTCAAAACAATCCCTATCTTATCAATCAGGTTGACTGGCCGACGGGCCTGATCAGCGACGACCTGAGGGCCACCGGCAGCCACACCACCCAGGACAGCGCCCCGAGCCAGCCGGGCGCCCGGGCAGGCCCCCGCCGCAGCCGCCTGCGCCAGCTGCTGGGGGTCGGCAGCCTCGGCCTGGCCTCGGCCGGCAGCGGCTGGCTGCCGGCGCGCCCCGCGGGCCCGCTGGCCACGCTTCCGTCGTTCAGCGGCAGCGGCAGCGAGAGCCACGACGAGCACATGGGCGGCGAGGATGGCTCGCTGAAGGCGCGCAGCTTGAGCAGCAGCGGGCTGTTTGGAGGCCCGCGCGGCGGGAGCGACCCCGGGGACCGCTCCGGCCGCGGCGGCGGGGGCGGGGCACAGCGAGGTGCAGGGGCGTTCCGGCGGGATGGCGGTCAGCGGCAGGCGCGCGGCGACGCGTCGGGCGGCGCGTTCATGAAGCTGCTGATGCGGCAGGGCAGCGACAGCACAAGCCAGGACAGCGTGTTTTACGGCCTCAGGGTGCGGATGGGGGTAGCTACCGGGAAGCTGCCGTTCGGCGATGACATCACGAGGAGCGCCGTGTTTGACCTGGCCAAGGGTGAGAGCCGCCGTGAGAGGACGTGCAACAGCATTTTCATCCCACATTGATTGTGCCCCAAACGCACATGCCTGGGTTGATTGGGTACAACGCCGCTGGCCCGCGGTGTCTCACTGGGTGCACGTTTGTGGCGATTTGCTCATCCACCACGTACCTGTGGGTGGGCATGGCACTTGGCTCCACATGGCGCATGGTTGCACACTGCGCATGTTTGCACATGGCACATGGATTTACATGGTGCATGGATTCACATTGCACATGCATGCACATGGCGCATGGGTTCACATGGTGCATTCACACGATAAATGTGTGTGCATGCGTGCACACCTCCCACCTCCTGCTAGCATCAACACCCGCTCGGCTTGCATGCAACAGCCGGCGGCGCCGGCGGTTCCCTTGCACATGACTAGCTGACCATGCGACTGCCTGCCCTCCTGCCCCGCCG
>NW_014012410.1:8632-16636 GCF_000611645.1 Monoraphidium neglectum
TAGCTGACCATGCGACTGCCTGCCCTCCTGCCCCGCCGCAGTCGTGTCTGACATGGCCAACGGCGGCCAGGTGCTGGTGGACGCTGAGACCTTTGAGCAGATCAGGGACGAGCGCAGCCTGGCGGCGGTGGACTACCACGGATACAACGACAGGCTGCTGGCGGAGAAGGCGGGCCCAGGGCCCTGGTGCGCGTGCGGCAGCTGCAGGTGCGCGGCGGGGGTGCAAGACAAGAAAGGCAGGCGGGCAGGCGAAAGCAGGGGGCGTGCAGCCGATCCATTGCAGCAAACGTGTGTGAGCCACGACCGGCCCCGAAGTTGACGAGCGAAATGTTGCGGTGTTTCGGACATGCACTTTGCGCCGGAGTTTGGGCTCGCTAACCCTCGGCTTGCTGACGGTCCGACTTTTTTCCATCTACTCCTGACCGACACAGTCCCTCCAAGTGGCTGCGTCCCGGCTGCACCCGCGCGGACGCGGACGCCGCCGCAACCGCCGCCCCTGCCTTGGAGGCGTCAAAGCTTGTGATCTTGGACATGGGGGAGTACGAGGTTCCGGGCATCAACCTCGAGGCGGTGGTGTCGGGCCAAGCGCCCGGGCAGCAGCACAGCCCCGCCGACGGCGGTAAGCGCGCCGGCCAGCAGCCGCAAGACCAGGAGCAGCAGGAGCGACGGCGGCAGCGGCAGCAGCGGCGCCGCAAGTCGGGGCGCCTGCGTGTCTACAGCGTGGCGCCGAGCTGCCTGGCCGACAGGGCCAGGGAGTGGGGCAACTCTCTGGCCTTCAAGGAGGGCTGGCGCCAGACTGACCGCGGCTTCTTCGAGGCGCCCGGCGCCGTCGGCGCCGCGACCCTCACGCCGCGCGACGCGGCCGTGGCGCCCGAGCTGATGCCGCACGTGACGGTCGTGTGTGCTGGTGTCGAGGGCGCCAAGTGGCTGGTGCGGTGGCGGCACGCGGGCGAGGTGCGGGAGATGGCGCGGCTGCTGCGCATGGTGTACGTGGCAGCGCTGCGCGCTGTGCCAGGCGGCTACCTGTGCCGCGAGCAGGAGGGCGGCCTGCGCTACATGCTGGCGTTCCGCGACGCAGAGGGCGCGCTGCAGTGGTGCCTGCTGGTGCAGGAGGCGCTCATGTACGCGCCCTGGCCGGCGGCGCTGCTGGCGCTGCTCGAGTTTGGCGAGCAGCACACACGCGACGGCGGCACGCTGCTCTTCCGCGGGCCGCGCGTGAAGATGGGCGTGTGCGAGGGCCGGCCGCGCAGCCTCGTGGCGAACGAGGAGGGGCGCGCCGACTACTTTGGCGCGAGCGTCAACCAGGCGGCGCGCTACATGGACGCGGCGGCGCGCGGCGGCCAGGTGGCGTGCGACCTGCAGCTTGTTGAGGCCGCGTTCAGGTAGGCACAGACCTGGTTGGCTTCTGGGTTCGACTGGCCAAGAAGGCAGATCCTTCAGGCCTGTATTTGTGATGCAGTTGCTGTTGCTGCTGCAGGCATACCCACTGCGCTACCCTCTTGCAGCCGCGGCCTTGGTTCTGTTCGGGAACTCCGCCTTGCACGAGCGCACGCCGTCCCCCTCAACCCCCTCGACTCTCTCAGGGACTGGCGGCTGCGCGACGAGGGCGCGGCGGCCGCAGAGGCGGCGGAGGCCGCGGCCCCTGCGGCCGCGGCGCCGTGGGAGCCGCCCTCCAGGCAGCCCGCCTCGGCCAACGGCCCCGCAGGGCCGGAGCCCGCCTCGTCGCAGCAGTCGCAGCAGCAGGAGCAGCAACAGGAGCAGCAGCAGGGGCAGCGGCAGGCGCAGCAGCCGTCACAGCAGCCCGGGCAGGGGGAGGCGGCGCAGAGCGCGCCCGCGCAGGGCCCGCGCGTGACAGGTTTGCCGGGCCGCGAGCCCTACCAGCTGCTGCAGAGCGGCCGGGCGCGGCCCTCGCATCGATACGAGGAAGACGACGCCGTCATACCCGGGCCGTCGCGCACGCTGTCTGGCACCGCGCTGATACGCCAACCGCGCCAGCCGCGCGTCGGGGCCGCGGGGGCGTTCGCGTCGCCGTTCGCGCGCGCGCTCGGCTTCCCGCAGCCGGCGCGTGCGGCGGGGGGCGCGTCGGGGCCGCAGCCCGGGGAGGGGCCCGCGCCGGCGCCGCTGGCGGGCCGGCCGCGGGCGGTGGCGCCGACGACGCTGGAGGATGCGATTGGTGAGCGACGCGCTTCATTAATCGATGCCTAGGTGCCGCATGAGGTCTATGTATACGCATAGGGGAGAACTGCGGCGTTCGAAGGCTGCATGGCCGCGCAGGATGACATCAGCTCTCGACACCGCCATTTGTGTGCATGACACTGATGCAGGCGTCGCGCATGTCTCAACATTACAACACCGCACCTTTCCCCCCGCGCCGCCGCCCCGCAGCCGCCCTCCCGCGCCACAGCGTGGCCGTGCGCGCGCTGCACCTTGGGTCCTACGCGTTCAAGGGCGCCACCGCAGTCGACCTCGTCACCGTCACCGCCGCCTCCCTCGCCGCGCGCGAGGCGCTGGTCGCGCGCGACGAGCCCAGGGCGCCCAAGGGCCGCAGGCTCGCGGAGCGCTCCGGTGTGGCGGACGGCGCGGTGGCGCCGCTGCCAGACATCCTGCCCGGCCTGAGGGACAGGTTCCTTGACGCCGCCGCCGCCGAGGGCGACGCGGCCGCCGGCGGCGGCGGCGAAGGCGTCGCCGCGAGCGACGGCTCGGCGGCGCGCCTGCAGGCCAAGCTGCAGCGGTCGTCGAGCACCGCCGCCGCCGCCGCCGTCGCCGCCGCGCTCGCGGCGGGCCCGGCCGGGTACGCGTTGTGGCTGTCGCAGGAGCTCGCGCGGCGGCGGCTTTTTGAGGGCGAGGGCGCGGCGGCAGCGCCGCCGCTGGCCCGGTCGCTTACCACCACCAGCAGCTTCAGGCGCTTCGTGGGCGCCGTGCTTTAGCCAGTGGGGCAAGGGGCCGCCCGGCGAGGCGCTTTGGATTGCCTTGTGGCGATGGAGCAGCACATTGAATTGGCCTCGCAGCAGCCTACTGTTGGTGCTGCCTGGCGGGCCGCCCAGTCACCCAGAAATCATGACACTTACTTGCGCCGGCGACCGTTTTCTGCTGACCCCTGCCTTTGCGCTCGGCTCCGATCTGCCTTGCGTTGCTAATGCGTTGTGAGTCGCACCCCACTGGTTGCAGCCGTGTTGCTGCCGCCAACCGTCCCACCCCTTCGCCAGACCAATTGCATCACGCATGTCGTCCCTCACCTTCGCATTCCTCATCCAATCCTATCGTGCTATGTTGCCCGCGTCGGTCAGACTGCACGCACCTAAATGCGTGCAGTTGCAGGCGACAGTTCAGCGCTGGCAGGGGGGGCCTGCCGGCTGCGTTTGCTGCCGTCGAATGCGGAGGCGCCGCACTGGGTGCTGTCCCCACTTGAGGCACAGCGGCGCGTCCCCTTGCTTAGACGGGCGCTGCCCTCCCTGCCTGCCGCATGGCTGCTGGCCTTCGCCACCACCTTCCTCTCGCCGCCCCCGTTTTGGGCCTGCGACCGAGCTCCCTTGATTGACGGCGTCCGCCCGCGTGTCCCATACCGCGCGGCAGCATCTGATATTGCGGGGCCCTGCAGGGGCTCCGAGCTGCGCCCTTCGTGCCGCGGCCCGCGCTGGGCGGCGTCCCCGGCGCTGCGCCAGCTCGCGCGCGCGCCTGCTGCGGCACAGCTGGTGCGTGTTGCCTAATGTCGGCTTTTTTTCCAGGGCCCGTTCCTGCCCGCTTGGCCCTGGAACCCGGTGTTAGTTGACCTCCACTGGCGCTTCTCTATCGACCTCCCTCTTGTGCTTGTGCAAGAACAAAACAACACTGGCTGCTGCCCTCCTGTGTGCCGTTGCGTGTAAGGTAGCTTGCTGGGGTTGTGACCGCATGGGGGCTGCATGATGGTGAGTCGTCGCGAAGCGCACAGGTGGGTATCGAGGCTTCTGATGTCAACACCGCCGATAGGCGGGGGGTGAGGCGCACCAGACTCGATGGCAGCGCGCACGGATGGTTCCGAGTAGGGCCCCATGCGACCATCATCTGGGGCGGCAACAGCTGTGTCTCTGTGGTGTGGCAAGTGGTCGCCGCCAAAGCGTCACCAGAGTGCCGGCGGGTGCCGCCAACCGCGATCGCCGTACACTAGTCATGCCACGGACGGCAGATGCACGCAGTGGGAATTCATCGTACTATGTGTCTGGATATCTGTTGGTGCAGTACCGCACAGCTGTGATCATGGTCTCGACGAGTTTGACAAGCTAGACGCTGGAAGTGATCGTGATCGGTGATTAGAGCTGTTTTGATTCAGGAACATGCTGCAGACTGCAGGCGGGCGGCGTATGTGGCAGCCTATGCAGGCTGCAGGACCGCCAATCGCTTGGAGAAGGGTGTACCGGGAGCGTTCTGCGTCATGCATACATACGGTGAGGTTTTCGAGCGGCTACTTGGTCGATCTGCATGCGCGGCGTGCATGCCTACGAATCGCGACGAGCGCTGCTGTGCTGCTGGGCGCCGTTTGCGCTGTGCTAGCAAACAATCGGGCCGGTTCACTGCAGAGGGCGCATTGCCTCCTGCTCCAGCAGCCTTTCATCTGAAGGTCTCACCTATGCAGCCGTGCATAAACTGGGCTCGTTTGGTGCCATGAAGCATGGCGAGCTGCGCCACTGCGTCCAGCGGGGTGGCTACCCACGTCGCCCTGCTGCGCCCGTCTCACGGGCCAAGCGACCGAAACGTTTTTGCACTTTTGGGCCCCAGAAACAACTGCGGTGCACGCATGCAGGTGGCAGCGCGGCTGACGCCAGCTGCCATTGGCGCGAGGGACCAAGGCTGCGGCCTGGGCTGCGCGCGCCGGCCGCACGTCGCATGCCGCACCGCCGGCGGCGGCAGCAACTCCCCGCCGACGTCACCTGTCATGTCACCCCTGGGTTCCCTGGACGGTGCAGCCGTCGTGGCGCCCACGCCCGCACCCAGCGGCAGCGGCAGCGGCGCCGGCGGCGGCGCCGCGGCCGTGCCGGAGGTGGCGCTGCCGCGGCACTGGCAGGAACAGCTGGAGAAGGCGCCCCTGGGGAGGAGGCGCGTGATGCAGAGGTGCGCTTGTGCGCCCCTGCGCGTGGGCAAACGGGCATGCGTGTCGAGCATAAGCTGAGCGTGCGGGAGCGCCCATCTGTGCATGGCGCAAGCAGCTGCTCGTTTTGCAGGGGTTATGAGCCTAGGCCACTTGAAATAGCGGAGGTCAGGAGTGCTCTCCGGTGTCCTCAGGCACGCCCAGCAGCCGCTCGCATCGCCAACACCAGCCGCTCGGCGCTGGCCCCCCCGCGCTGCGCAGCCGCGTGCACCCTGTCACCTGGTGCCCCCGCCTCGCCGCCCGTGGCCTTTGTCCCCCTCAATGCCTGCACCGTTGTTGTCACGTGGATGAAGCATCGATCCCATACTCCAGAGCAACTACCTGCACATACGCATGCATGTGCACGCATAAAGGCGAATACACAGACAACGCACGCACGTACACACACAACACACACATGTGCACACACGCACACGCACACGCACACACCGTCACCCTTGCAACACACCGCACCCACCCCCCCACCCCCCAAGGTATGTGCGCCAGGTGGCGCGCATCAACGCGCTGGAGCCGGCCATGAGGGCGCTGTCAGACGACGAGCTCGCCGCCACCACCGGGCGGCTGCGGGCGCGCCTGGCAGATGGTGCGCCGCCACCGGCCGGCCCGCCAACCAGGGCAGCGCGCTTGCGCTGGGCGGGGTTTTACTTCGCCAGGGCAGGGCAGGGCGGGACAGGGTGATTCAGAAGGGGTGCTACGCTCACGGCGATGGCAATTAGTGTTGGCGGACGGCGTCCTCGCCGGCGCGTGGACGTGGTATGGGTCGCGAGCTTTGCCAGCAACCGGCTGGTTTGGGCCGTTGGTTTTGCGTTACCCTGCTTCTGCGTGCCGGCCGTCCAGGCTCGAAGTTAGCGCCCGCCGCCTCGGCGCCCAGCAAACCCCTTCCGACGCTCCCTGCAAAACCAGGCGCAACCCTGGATGATCTCCTGCCAGAGGCGTTCGCGGCGGTGCGGGAGGCGTCGAGGCGCGTGCTCGGCATGCGCCACTTCGACAGCCAGCTGGTGCGGCCAGGGAGGGGCGGGTGATGGGGGGCGGCATTCGGGGGTGGCTGCTGCTAGCAAACTCGCGGGGAGAATGCGGGGTAGCCGCGGATGGGGTCCTCCAAAGGGGTTTGATGAAACATTAAGGCGGGGCGGGGCCCTGGGGTCTTGGCAGGGTGCTGGTTCATCGAGTTCGGATGTGTCATCTGTGACATTGACAAAGTATGTTGTGGAAGAATTCATGATTCACGACACGAGCACGCATCCACACACGAACACACACACACACACACACACACACACACACACACACACACACACACGCACGTACACACACGGGCACACGCACGAGCCGTGCCACGGTAGTGTCCATATACACACACCACGCAGCCCATCAACAACCTCGCTCACGCCCCTACCCGAAACCCCTTTTAAATCCCGCCTCAGGTGGGGGGCATGGTGCTGCACGAGGGCCAGGTGGCGGAGATGGGCACCGGCGAGGGCAAGACGCTGGTGGCGGTGCTGGCGGCTTACCTGAACGCACTGCCTGAGAGGTTGGCTCTCGTGAATTTGACAGCGGGGTTGGGTGCATAGCCCGACCTGTCGGGTGCATAGCAGCGGATCCGACCTTTTCAGGGCGGTTGGGCAAGCCCTTTGAAGGCCCCCTGACGCGGGCAAGTGTTTGGATTCGTGGAGACCCATGCGGCGGCGCGCGCGCCGCGGCCGACGGGCATCTGAGTGGGGGCCACCGAGCGGCAAATCGGCGCACCGCCGCTGGTGATGCTTGGGCAACCAAACGACGACGACCCCTCACTTTTCTCTTCGCGGTGCAACATGCCGGGCGTCATCGTGTGCCGGGGACGCAGGGGCGACCCCACCCGCAGCGGCGGCGTGCACGTCGTGACCGTCAACGATTACCTGGCCGCTCGTGACGCGGAGTGGATGGGGCGCGCTTACAGGTGATGCACCACTCACACACCGTACAGAGCCGCTGTTTGCAACAGCGCTTTGTTTGTTAAATTTTACATGCCACATCCATGTATGATTGATGTGACACGTACCAAACCAGAATTGTGCCTGACCAAGTCACATCGTTCAACGGCCCCTGACAGTCCCCTTGCCTGTCTCCGTGCCGGGCCGCCGCCGTCGCCGCGCCGCCCCTCGCCCCAGCCGCGTGGCAGCCCCAGCCCCTGCTTTGTAGGCTGTGCGTGGTTCGCAAACTCGTTTCCAACCCAGCCTTTCGCCAGTCAGTCGCCGCGCGACTCCGCAACATCGTATTCGCCGCAGGTTCCTGGGCCTGACTGTGGGGGCCGTGCAGAGCGAGATGGGAGTGGCCGCCGCGCGCGCGGCCTACAGCTGTGACGTCACTTACGTCACCGGGCAGCAGCTGTGCTTCAACTATTTGAACGACCACACAGCGAGGTCCACCGGCGAGCTGGTGGGTTGCGCCTGCGACGCGGCGTGTGCATGCGTGTGGCCATGGGGTTGAGTGACCGAGTGACTGAGCGACCGTATGATCCATTGGTGAGGGGAGGGGATGGCTGAGCGGCGCGCGCCTGCGGCGGCAGGACGGCTGACGCTCGCGGAAGGGGTGGGGGCGGGGCGTGTGCCGCGGGCGTCGCCGTTGCTGGCGGCCGCTCGCGGCGCTGCGAGGGTGCGCCGAGTGCGGCCGCGGCAGGCAGCTCGCCAAGCCCTGCAGCAGCTGGGCCTGGGAGCCGTCGATTCTGACGAAGCTGCGGCGCTGCCCGCTTTCTCTCCCTTTTCCCGCCGTCTCAGATGCTCCCCGAGTCCCTGAACTTTGCCATCGTGGACGAGGCTGACTCCATCCTGATCGATGAGAGCCGCAACCCCATGATCCTTAGTCAGCCGCTGTACGACACGGCGTCGTATGTGGTCGTCATTGAC
>NW_014012409.1:0-2369 GCF_000611645.1 Monoraphidium neglectum
GCCTACCTTCACGACAACAACACAGTGTACCGGGACCTTAAGCCAGAAAACGTGTTCATAGACTCGCAGGTCGGTCAAACCCCTTTCGAACGCCGGTCAAACGTGCTCTGCTTGACAACACTTTGCGTCCACCGTGCACGCATGGCGCGACGCCGCCGCGTGCGCGGCGGCACGCGAGCCCGTCCGGATTTTCGCAGTGCGGCGCGCCTGTGGCGCTGTCAGCGGGCCGGCGCGCGCGCGGGGGGCGCGCTGACGTGGCGGCCGCTCATCCCGCGCGCAGGGCTTTGTCAAGCTTGGCGACTTTGGTTTCGCCAAGGTGCTGGACGGCCAGGGGCGCACCTACACCTTCTGTGGCACCCCGGGGTGAGCAGCGGCCGCGGGTTATGCCCGCCGCGGCGGCGTCCTCCGGCCCCGCCGCGGCCACTTCGCCCACGCCACCGCTGCCAGCCCTCTTTGCCACCCCTGTCGTCCCTCGCCGCCGCCGGCCCCCTCCACCTGGGCCCCATCTCGGCGCGGCCTGCCCATTCGCGAAACCCCCTCCCTTGAACCCTTTGCCCCCCCCCCCCCGCCCTTCCGCCTTCCACGTCATCAACCCCAGCTACGTGGCCCCAGAGAACGTTCTGGCCCACGGCTACAACTACAGCGTCGACTGGTGGGGGCTGGGGGTGCTGCTGTACGTACTGCTGACGGGGCGCCAGCCGTTCAGCAGCCCAAAGACGGAGGACCCCATGGTGGTGAGTCATCAACACACGCACCCGTGCGCGCAGGCGCGCGCGCGCCCGCGCGCGCGGCACGGCTTAAGGGGCGCGGCCTCGCGCAACCCCGACCGGCTGTTGGAGCCGGCAGGCTGAGCAAGCGGTCGTGGGGCCCCGCCGGCCCTGTTAGCGGGGCCGATGCTGCGCCTCGCTCCGCTCGGCGCGGCCCTCCCGGCCCGGCCCGACTCGTTGTGCTGCGCTGCGCGCGCTCCCGGGCGGCCCTGTATTCAGGTGATGCGGCGCATCGTGGACGAGAACTGGCAGATCAAGTACCCGCCATACCTCTCGACGGCCGCCAAGGTCTGGGGGGCAGGGGAGGTGGGGTGGGGTCGGAAAGCAGGGGCCATTGGCTGTGAGGCCGGGCGGCGTCGCGTGCAGGAGCACGCGCGGGCATTTGTGCGTACGCACCCCCACACACACACACACATACACACAAGTGTGCGTGCACGCACACACACACACAGACACACACACATACACACACACAACACATATACACACACGACACACACAACACACACGATACACACACACACACAACACAAACCCACTCACACATGCACGCCCGCACGAGTACGATCCTGATCTTCATCCCGTCCCCCTGCGCGCTCCCCTGCTTCCTCCCCCATCCCCCTCATCAACCAAACGAACCCCCCCACCCCCGCAGGACCTCATTATGAAGCTCCTAGAGCGCAAGCCCACCAAGCGGCTGGGCATGCTGAGCGGCAAGGCCGCGGACGTGATGCGGCACAAGTGGTTTGACGGCGTCGACTGGGACGCGCTCGGCAGCAAGAGGGTGGTGCCGCCGCGGAAGCCCCGGGTGCGTGACGGCAGGGGGCTGGGGTGGAAGGGGCGGGTGGCGGGGTCGGTGGGTGGTGGCAAGGGGCAGGAATGGGCTGCTGTTCGTGTCTTGCGTGGTTGTGCCCAGGCGCCCCTTTGAATTTATACACGTACAAATGCGCGCGGGTAAGCACACACCTCCCGTTCACACCCAGAACACACACAGAGGCACACACACATACCGTGTGTGTGTGTGTGTTTGTGAGAGAGAGCTCCACACGAGAAAAACATCCTTTTGCAGCTCGCACGTATACACACACATGCTCACCAAAACACTCACAAGAACACTCTCACGTGCTCTTGAACCCTCAACCGCCCCGCACAACTGCCCGCAGGAGACTGACAGCGCCAAGCGCCTCAAGGAGTTAGTGGAGAACGAGAGGAAGGGCGTGGGCCGCCCCGCCAAGGAGTCGCAGGACGAGCTAGCAGAGTGCGAGGCCATATTCGGAGGCTTCTGATCGCCGCCGCCCAGGCCTCCCGCCCGGCCGGCTGCAAGACAAGACAGCCCTCGCCCCCGCCGCCGCCGCCGCCCGGAGCTCACGCGCGGCGTTCGCGGCGTTTGCGGCTGCGGTGCCACCTTGCAGGCGCCGCGCACGCGCACGGGCGCCGTGCAGGGGGAATGCATGCATCCGCGGCTGCGGCCTTTCGTCGCTCAACGCAGCCACAAGGAAGCGCCGCGGCTCCGCCCACGCGAGCACCGCACGAGCTGCCGCGCGGCGCCCCTCTGGTGGGCCGTGCGGGGCCATGCGGCGCCCCCCCCCCCCCCCCCCCCCC
>NW_014012409.1:2929-16315 GCF_000611645.1 Monoraphidium neglectum
GCCCCCTGTTTTTGAACCCCATCGACCTTCCTTGACGCTTGCGGGATGTGGTTTTTTGCGTCTTTTACATCCGGGGTGCCTTCGTCGGTCCCAAAGTACGACTCGACTTTTCTGCCGCCCCCGGCGCATGGGTCGCGGCCCACTGGCGCCGCACGGCCCCGCTCTTTTGGGCGCCCTGAGGGCGGCGCTGCGCCGTCGGCCCGAGAACAGGTGCGCCCTTCATTGCATGCGCCCATCCAGGCGCCCCGCCCCAGCGCCGCAGGCAGCGGGCGGACGCCCGACGTCCCCACCGACCCATGGGCTGGCGGCCTGGCGCGCAGGCCGTTTTCAAACCCGTTCCCGCCAAAACTTTGACCGTAATTCCTGGCCGCGGTTCGAATCACTATCGACTGGCGCTCGCGGCTGCCCTTGCGCGCGAGCGGCGGCGCGGCCGGGGCTTTTGTCCGTTGTTTGTCACTTCAATTCAGCCGGGCCAAGCAGCCGTCCAGGTGACAGAAAAACGAGCCTCATGGCATGTATGTAATGTTGACTTTTTTGGCATCAGTGCGCTTCGTAGACTAATTAAATCACATTACACACGTGTGGCAAACCAGACTCCTTGGCACATAAGAAAGGCCCAACAACACACACGCAATCAAGGGCGGCGCTAAAATCTGAGTTATCCGCGCGCAGTCACGTGCTCACACGGCAGGGGGCGGGGCTGGCGCGCATTTGGGGGCATTGTTAGTCAAGATCTGTCACTTTCGCATTGCACGCATCGAGGGGCCAGATCAAGCGACCCGTGCAGCAGAGTGCAGAGAGGGTTGGAACAGCCTGATGAACACAAACCTTCAAAACCAGGAATTCAGGTCGTGCAATCTTGTGATGAGGTGAAGGGCTGGATAGGATGGTTGGTGGCGTGTTCAACACAGTGCCTGAGGCATCTTGAGACGACCAAGGCAGTCAGAGTATGCTAGGCCGTCACAGCAGGCTCGGCTTCCTGTGATATCATGCACCACGCTGCAACGACCCCCCCACCAGCGCATCCACGCGCGCCCCCAGCGCATCTGCGTAGTCAGCCGCGACCCCGGCCCCCTCCACCGCCACCACCACCGTGGACCCCCCGGCCCCCGCCAGGCGCGAGAGCAGCGCAGCCAGCTGCGCGCGGCCGCCGAGCGCCTCCTCGAAGCGCGGCGCCCCGGTCACAACAACCAGCCGCGGGCCCCAGACCAGGATCCTCGCGAGGCCCAGGCGCAGCCGCTGGCCCTCGGAAAGCGGGAACTCGGTGCCGGACCCGACAAGAGTGTTGTAGCCCTCGGGAAGTCCGAGGAAATCATCGTGCAGCCCGACCGCCTCGCAGGCCGCCCGCACCCGCGCGTGTGTCGGCGGCGCGGCCGCGGGGCTCCCCAAACCGGCCGCCGCGAGCGCCGCGGCGGCGGCCGCGCACGCGACGTTGTCCGTCGCGCTCGCGCGCAGCGGCGCGCACGCCTGCGGCGACAGCAGCGTCGCCGCGTGCATCGCGGCCCTCGGGTCGTCGTCCGCTGGGGACAGCGCCCGCCAGCGCCAGCCGCGGCCGCCTGCACCCCCTGACGCTTGACCCTCGGAAGCGCGAGCCTGCTGTTGGCTTGAGGGCACCTGCAGCTCTACTGCGCCTGCAGTTGGGGGCCGCTGCAGTGCCAGGACCTCCAGCAGCGCCTGGGCAGCGCCGGGGGCGGCCTTGGAGACGTCCAGCACCACGGCCTGCCCCGCCAGTACCTTGGTGGTGGGTCGGTCGGGGTGCGGGCAGGGTATAAGAGAAAACGTAGTGACTGAACCAGAGCTGGGTAAGCGGAGTCGAGCAAGGAGTAAATGGGATGAGGTTTACGCAGGGCCAGATGACATGTTGGACAACACAGTCCAGGGCGGCGGCCAGGAGCTAGGTGCATCCATCCAATCGTGGATGACAGCAGGCGATGGCAGGCCGTCCCCCAGGATATCTCCTCGCCCCAGCCCACCCTCCTCGCACCTCAAATTCAAGGTGACGCAGCGGCGCCGCCTTGGCCTTGCCCCTGCCCAAGATTGCGGCGTCCCTCAGGGCCACGCCGCCCATCATACTGCACAGCCCTCCATCCTCGGCAAGCGCCACCCCCGAAACCTCCAGGGCCAGGCCCGCCTTGCCCCCGCCACCCGCCTCGGCGGCCTCGCTGCGGCCGCTGGGGCCGGCGTCCAGGCCAAAAGGGGCGGCGTCCAGCCAGCCGCAGCAGCGCAGCACGCGGAGGCGGCGGCGCAGGCCACCAGCGGGTCTGCCGCTGGCATCGACGGGGGGCTGGTGGGGGGTTCTGCGGGGCACTGGCAGGGTGCCGCGGTCGTGGAGCTGCAGGAGTCGTTCCAAACTGCCGATGCTGGACATGCATCGCGCCCAGCCGGTGGCAAGCTTCGCGTTGGTGGTGGTGTGGGGACAAGGGAGGGTGGCGGGGTACTTTGGCACTAGCGCATCAAGAGAGGTGCAGCAGAAACCATAACATATGTCCATCTAGCGCCGTCGATCAACCCATGTCACCGGTGCGGCATCGCATCGTGTGGCAGCAACAGCAACAAGTCCAAGGCCTACCTGAACATCATGCTAGGTGGTAGACACATACACATCATGCGTATCGCTGAGGTGCAAACAACAGCGAGTCGCTCTCGTTGCTGCGACAGCGCAGCACACCTGATTGAGGCCCTTCTGTTCCACTGAGACGTAGCGCAGGACCGCCACCAGCTCGCCCACTGTCGCGAAGCCCATCATGACCTGTGGTGTGGGCCGCCACAGGTTGACGCACGAGGCGCTTGCCCAGGCAACAAAGTTGGCAACGCAAGTGCAAGGGACCCACAGCTGGCCGAATCAAATTCAGTGCTGAGTTTGCAGCAGAAGTGGCCCCATTTGCTAGCTTTGACACCACGCCGGGTTGGCAGCCGGCAAATCGAGGCCCTGGTCAGGCATCCTTCCAAACAAGCGAACAACCAAAAGCTCCCCCAGTGCTCCGCTCTGCCACTTACCTGGTAGCCGCCTTGCCAAAGGAACAGCAGCCGCATCGCTGAAGCCATGGCCGTAGTGAAGCACCGGTGGGCGCTCCCCATCAGCGCCAGCCGGCATGTGCCCGCGGCGACGTCCGAGGCGAACCGCGCGTAGTCGGATTGCAGCAGATTTGAGATCCCAAGGGAAGCGACCGTCCCGATGTTTGTGAAGATGTCGAGGTTGAAACCAAATGTGCGGCCCATGGACTGGCGCATTTTCAGGTTCAGGGGGCGCACGACGGCGCCGACGGCGGCGGCTTCCAGCAAGCTGGCAATGATAGTCACAGGAAGGATGATCTGAAAGGTACGGGGGCCGTCATAGGGTAGAGTCAGAAGGGCGATGATTACGCCAAGGGATCCAAGGAACAGCAGGATGCCCTCAACCACCTGCAGAGCGCAGATTGGGGCATGTGGATGATTAAGTGCGGCATTCATCAGCCATGTCATGGTGCATCTGAGTGTTGGGTCTTGGTCCTCAGCACGCACAACAAGGTGCCCGCAGGCCGCACTGTGAAGCATCAGATGTGTGTCGCGCAGGCCGCCGCAGCAAGCTGCTGTGAGCAGCAAGCGCTACATGTGTGGCCGCTCACTGCATTGCAGGGCAAGCGCCGACAGGCCTCACCATGAAGGCTGTGGTGGTGAGCAACCCTCGCAGCGCCAGGCTGTCGCCGCCGACGCGATTCATGAGCTCCCCGGGTGACATCCCCACAAAGAAGGACGGGTCCTTGAAAGGTAGGTGTCGACAGGGCACGGGTTTAGGCATTCTCACCCCACAACGCATGATGGGATATTCATTGATCTGTATACAAAGTTCGTTGTATGTGGGCCATCGGCACGCAGGGAGCACGAGGGCGCCCACAAACGCGTGGGGATGCTGAACAGCGCCTGCAAGGTCGCAGCAGTGCGCATTGGCTGCCACAACCGACAGGCGCACGCAGTGCGCAAAGCACGCGCACCTGCATCAGCAGGTGGTTGAACAGGGCCGTCTGCATCCGCTCCATGGACGCCTTGGCCACCACGTCCATTAGCAGCGACCCGCACAGCTGCAGCACCTGCGTCCCCGCTGCGATACACACGTACATGATCAGGCCCCTCCTGAACGCCTCCCCTGCGTTAAAAACGACGGCGTCAAAGATGGCCCCCTGCACCCAAGGCAGCCACAGCTGCCCGGCGACGGCCAGCAGCAGCAGCACGTACGCGAGCAGCAGCCGCAGGGCTTGGGGCCGGGCGACGGAGAGCGCGAACGCGAGCAGCTGGCGGGCGGGGGGCTGGCGGCGGGAGGCGGCGTCCTTGTCGGGAACGAGGGGCTTGTAGCCGGCTTCTGAGTCGACGCCCTGCCAGACCTGCGGGCACGTTGGTTGGGAGAGTGTGTGTTGTTTTGCAGATCAGACGGCGTTGGTCCGGCTGGGGCGTATGTCGTCTCATGCGGGGGGGGGGGGGCGGCTGTCTGGTCGGTTGCGCACGCCAATGCCGTTTTTGAGGCGCAGACAGGGGCCTCATGGATGGGCGGCGGCAACATGCGGCTGCTGGCACAAGTTGACGAGTTACGCACAGCCATCACAAATTCGCTGTCAATTGTCCTCAAAAAACCCACCTGGTAGAAGGACCCGATGTCATCGACGGCGCCCTCATGTGTGGCAGCACCCTTCCCTTGTCCGGCGCCCACACACCCGAGCGCCTCATCCAGGGCACTCATCCTGATCCAATCGACGGGCGGCGCCCCAGCTGGAGCTGCCGGCGCCGGCACCTCCCCGGCCTTTCCAGCGACCAGCCTCTGGCCAACACCGGCCGACGCCGACGGCGGCCACTGCGCAGATGCGGGGGTTTTTGGCGACTTGATGTGATCCAGGTCCGTCTCCTCCAAAGCCACAACAGCGCCCTGGGTCGCGGGGCCCGCCGGTGGCAGCGGGAACGTGGCGCCGTGTGCGATGAATGCGTCGAGCTCCGGCGGCAGGCGCAGCAGGCCAAGGCTGGCGACATCCTCGGCTGACTCGTAGTAACCGGTGCGGCGGGCACGGACGGCGCGGCCGGACACCTTGGCTGTCACCTGAGTGGGTGAACATGCACGTGTGGCATAATGTCAGCTACTGCCCCAGCTGGCTTAGCGTCGGCACACATGAAGGTCAACATCAGGAATGTAAAGCGCACGACGACAATTCTTGGTAACAGTATCGTGACTCGGCCAGAGCAGCACAAACATGGACAACAAAAGCGTCGTGCATGGCAATAGCTGCTGATAAGCCAGCGCAAGCCAATGATTTGTTCGGCTGCCCGCACCTCTGCCTGCTTGTCCTCGAGCCAGGCCTCGACGCCATCTGTGTCCAGCGGCGACAGGGTCAGGCGCCCACCAAACGCTGCAATCGTGTCGTTGACCTCCTGCAGTGGGCGTGGTGGGGTCGGGAGGAGAGTTGTTGGGGGATCAGTAGAAGGGGCGGATGGGTCTGGAAGATGGGGAGACGGTGAGTGAAACCTGGACCCTAAAACCTAAATCCTAGGTGACAATGCACGATTGGGGATTGGCAGTAGAAAGCTGGTCGCCATCAACCTGGACAAGTATCTGGCGATTGTGTCAAGAGTGTGCTCGACGATGGCAAACTGCTCACACAAGGGAACGAATCAGATGGTCTGCAGCGAGGTCTTCAGGCTGCATGTGGTGCAAGCTTTCACGCTTCCGTTTGCGCGTCTGTTCCCCCTCATCGATGCCGCCATGAACGCCTTTGTTTTCTACCAGCCACAATTCCCAGAGCTTACGCAGCCACTGCCAGCCCGGCCCCCACCTTGAGCAGAAGCCCCCAGAGCTTGTTGGTGCCGCCCGCGCGGATGATCTCCAGCCGCGACAGGAACCCGATGGACACCAGGTGGTTGCAGGCCGACTGCAGCTTGCGGCTGTCGTCGTGGAACGGCTTGAGCACCTGGGGCAGCGCAATTGGAAAGAGGGGTTTTGACCAAGGCTCTGACCTTGTCCGACCGGCTGGACCGGCTGGATCATTTATGTGAGCTACTCTGGCAGGGGAGATGTGACCAATGCTCAGCGCCAAGTATCAAAGCTTGGTTCTGCGGCAGTGCGGCTGCCAGCGACCCCGCTCCCCTCACCCTGCAAGCCGTGCACCCTGCCACGCCAGCGGCCCCACATCAGCACATGTGCACACACCCCCAGCTGGCTCCAGCTGCGCCGCCGCCAGGGACCCACCTTGAACAGCGAAATGCGGTTCAGCTTGTTCGCGCGGTAGAAGCGCCAAGTATGTCGGTCAAACGCGTAATCATTGCCGTGACCCTTCAGGTACCGGATAAGGCACCGGGTGAGGTAGACCGGGGTGACGTGCGGGTGGCCGGTGCGCGGGTCGACGGCCCAGAAGGTGGCAAGCTTGCTGCGCAGCGCGTGCGTGCTGGGGCGGATGAGGCCGGCCTTCACGTCCTCGAGGCCCTGGCGCGTGTAGAAGAGCATAACGCGCTCCCCGCCGCCGTCGCCGGCAGCGCTCGCACCTCGCCCCGGCAGGGCGCCACAGGCGCCCACGGGCCCCCTGCCGCCGCCCTCCGCCGAGGGCCCGTGGCCGACCGCGGGGAAATCGACGGCGCCGCTGCAGCTGGGTGCGGGGCTGCCGCTTGTCTTGATGAGTGCAACCTCATTCATTGTGCAGTCGCGGGTGTGGAAGTACTCCCGCAGGTGCTCCTGACGGGTGACGTCACCGCAGCAGCGGGGTGGAACCAAGGCTGAGGGGCGCACGCACTCGGAGAGGCGGGCACGCACGCAGGCAGGCCCGTGGCCCGCCCTCAGGCGGCTGACGAGGCCCGCAGCGAGCCTTCTCCAGCGCAGGGGCGCCCTCTGCGCAATGAGGGCCCCAGGACCACCGCCACAGCAAAAGCCACGGCTGCTTTTGCACCCAGCCGATCTCAAGTCTGCTCTATGTACCTACAACCCAACCAAACCTCTAGCCGGGGACACGTTCCAGATCCAGCGGTTGTGTCATGTTAGCGTACACATGCAGCCCACCTTGTCGGACACCTCCACATCTTGAGGCTCCAGCTCCAAGTCGCCGATCTTGAGGCCGCTCACAGCCTCCCGCACCGCACGCTGCTCCTCCGCCGTCGGCTGGCGCGCCAGCATGACCACCTGCAGGGCAGGGCAGGGTTTGCACCCGGCCGGCAGCCAAGGGATGGGTTGCGGGTTTTGCAAGTGCGCCGCTGGCTGCGGCAGCGAATGCAGCAGGGGGCTGGAGCGCTCCGGAACCGGTGGCAACGTGGCGCGGCAACGCAGCAGGAGAGCATGGCAAGCGCATGCTGATGTGGCCACCGCTGGGCAACACGCCCGCGGTCCTCCAGCCCGCACACGCTCTCCGCGCGCCCTGCGTGCGTCTTGTGAGCAAAGCAGCTTATTTCAAACCCCGAGAGCCCACCACATCGATGTCGAACTTGCTGGGTGGCTCAGGTGTGCCGTGAAGGGCCTTGAGCACCTTGCGCGCAATGCCACCCTTGATGCCCATGCCTGCACGCCCAGACAGGTGGCCCAGGCGGTGCGCAAACGTGGTCTGATGAGGCAGAAAAAGAAAACGGCGCATAATTTGACTGCATTCATTGGCATGTGCAGCGCTAGAAGAAGTGCGGCACACGCAGCCCGCTGTGTGCTATCGCACGCAGCGACTGCGTCCAGGCGCCGCCGCGCCCCGAAACGGCCCAGGGCACGAGCGGCGGCTAGATCAGCTGTTTGTCCCCTCTGCCTCACCTGGAGGCAGGTCCCGGACGTAAGCAGCCAGGAGGGGGTGGAGCTCTGTCAGCGCCGCCATGTCGACAGGCTCACACACCACCTCGACCGGCTGGTGGACCAACGGGTTGTGCACCTTTGCTTGGGCATTTGCAGGCGGGGCCAGGGCGCAGATGGATGGGGTCGGGGAGGCCAGGCATTGTGGTGACCACTGAAGAACCCATTTGCAGTTGGCGGGAGTCGGTGCCCAGGATGGCGGCAAAACGATTGCGCAGGCAAGGGGCCCCGTCGGCTTCGGAGGAGCACGTGCTGACAAGACAGCTGACGGCCCCTTGATCTATGCCTGGCACCAATTCCTGCCCTTCATTGCAAACACTCGCCGTACCTCAACCGGCTTCTTTGGCACCAGAAGGTGGGGCGCCCTGCCGCTCTTCACCAGGGCGACCCATGTAACAATCAATGCCAGCAGCGTCACACCCATCACCAGCCCAAGGATCCACAGCCAATGGTACGGCACTGTGGGGCGTGCAAGGAGGTTTTATGGGGCCTGAGAGTAGGGCGAGAGGTACCACAATGCCCGTGGTGCGACAGCCAAGAAGCACAGGATCGCAGGCGGGGTGTTGTGTGAGGGTCTGCAAAAGTGGCATGCAGGCAGCATGTGCTGGCGCGTGCATGTTTGGTTTTGTGGGGGATGCATAAGGGATGCATCGAGTGGCGAACACACCGCTGGGCAGCAGGGCGGCATCCATGAAGCCGACGACGTAGACCAGGGCGCTGGGGTCATTGGAGGGGCCGCCACAGGGCTGGTAGTTGGCGAGCTTGCCTTCTGCGGGGGCAGCACTGCAAAACGATGAGGGAGTGGGCACGCATGTGTGAGGGCGGCTGCGGGTGCGGCTGCGGGTGCGGCTGCGGCTGTGGCTGCGGCTGCAGCTGTGGCTGCAGCTGCAGCTGTGGCTGTGGCTGCGGCTGCGGCTGCGGCTGCCAGCACCAGCGAACCTGCATGTCATGACATTGTGTTGTGCGCACGGCTGTGATTTGCAAGGCGCTTGGTCTGCAGCGCTGCATGCAGCAAGTCGCTACCTCGGGCATTGGCAGGGCTCCAGCTGCTGCTTTGCCAGGCAGATCTGGACCTCGGACAGCAGCGTTCGATTCGAGTCGTCGATGGAGCAGAAAAGCCCCGTTGTGGCATTGAAACTAGGGCCAAAGGCGGCGCTCAGGGCGGATGATACCTGAGCATGATGATGAGAAGGCAGTTGAATCGCTTTGGCGCCAGCGGCTTGGACAGGTACGCAGGCACGCAGCAAAGCGATAATGCACGCGGAACGGCAGGCATGCAGAAACGCAGAGGCACGCCGTCCGCCTGAAACTGCAATACGAAGCTGCACCGCGCGCCTCAGGCACACACCTGACCCAGATTATAGGGCTCGGAGCGCGGCGTGATGCCGGTTTTGGCGAGTGCCGCCGAAGCCAGGGGCAGATAGCGCGAGGACGCCTTGGCTACGAGGCCAAAGTATCTGTCCACCGACAGGCCGCTGCACGAGCCCTGAGAGGCGGGAGCGCAGCGGGCGGGGCAAGGATCCAGGGCTGCAGGGGTGGAGTGCTGTGCAATTGGCCTGCCCGCGGCGACGCCGAGTGCCAGCCGCCCAAGCGCCACAAGTGTCGTTGCACCTTATTATATGTGGGTGGGCTGGTGCGGACCGATCGTCTGCCGCCAAGGGGCCTGGGGGTCGAGGCCCCTCACCCCCTCCCCCTTCACACCACCCTGCTCACGTGCTTGTTCCACTCGTGGCTCCAAAACTTCAGATCCGTCGCCTCTGAAAAGTTGCCCGGCACGCCCGGCTGCACGCCCGCCAGCTGCGCCATCAGCGGCGGCGTGAAGTTGGCCGCCGCGAGCGCGTCGTTGGCGCAGCTGCCCCTCTCCCAGCCGGGCGGCGTCGGCTTGGGTGGGGCGCGCGGCCGGCCGCCCGTCTCCGAGTTCCAAAGGCCGTGCGTCCAGAAGCCGCGCCCAACCCTCCCTGCCTCTGCCTCCGCCTCGGCGGCGGCCGCGCCGTCGACATTCGTTGCGTACAGCGCCGGCGGCCAGAATAGGCGCAGCACCCAGTAGTCAAAGTCGGACGCCAGCGGCAGGGCGCCGAGCAGCGTGCCCGCGGCTCCGCATACAAGCGGCGTTGGTGCAGGGGCCAGTGAGGCCAGGTCCGCTGTGGTCGGGGGCAAGGCCTGTCCGGTGGCGTGCACTACTAGTAGTAGCAATAGAACAACCTGCAACATCAAGCTTGATGTTGCAGTTCGTTTTCTCGGCTTGCCGCGTCGGATCAAGTGGGGTGTGACATGGTTTTGCGCTCGGACGCAGGTAAAATCGTGCGACTAAAATATGCCAGACACCTGTGACAAATCTTGCATGTTCCGTGGATGCCCATGGACCGAAGTGACCGCCAGGGTCACTCAAGACTGCGGTGAGAATTTCCTGTTCGTTCGGAATTCCCTGCCAGTACCGTGAACTCGAAACCACCGTAACTGGGTGACTCAAAAGTTGATAACACCCACATGATTCAACGCACAAAGCTGGGCTGGCGCGCATTCGAGGCTTCACCATGGAGCTGCGCTGAGAGGAACTGCCGCGCCAACCTTTGTCAGGAGGCACCAAGAGCACCAGCCGAATCATGCCACTGGCGGAATGTATTTGTTCCACTGTGCAACGCGTGTGCGCATGTCCGTCCCTCGTGCGCGCATGTCCGTCTGCACAATCAGGCCAGCAAGAGGCACCTGTGTCCTCTGCCCCATTGGAGCCTGTAACCAGAACTGCATAATGCACGTGTTGCTGATCCGATAACCGTAGCAGGGAGATGGTGGCACTTGCAAGCAGCAAACCCGATGTGGGAGCGGGATGCGAGGATTTAGCAACAACATGCGTCGTTCCAGCAGCTCCCTACCATGGCAGAATTGCTACCTGCCGCTGCTGGCGTGCAAGTGCTGATCAATCGGGTGTCTACAGCCATCATCCCAGGATCAAAAGCAGCACTCAACAAAGCGAGGAAGCGGTACTGTGGCGAAAAGGCTTGTGCTGCAAGAGCGCCCACCACGAATGCCATGTCTCACCAACCTGCCCACGGCCTCTCGGCACCCGAGATACATATTATCCACATTAATATCGATAAATTGACGCGGGGTTGTCTGACGGAATGTAGACGGGCACGCGGACACCATCTGCTGCTTTGTCGGGGTCCGGGGAGCACCGTCGTGCACTCGCTCGATGGGCGTGCTTCAATATCATGCATACAGGCTGCTGTCGCTGGATATTATTACACCCATCACTCCCTTGTCCCTCCTCCCATTCAAACCGCAACCTCTCCGGCTCTCTCCCGGCAGCAGCCTGCGTCCTGAAATCATTATGAGACTATAATATTCAATGTTAGAGCTCTTCACATAGAAGCGCAGCTCTCTTCCTAGCAGGACGCGGGCCGGCACACACACATACGGCGAGCAGATAATCGCGCCAACCCGTCGCCAGCACCTTGGTTGAACCGTTCGAGCAAGTAGAAATGAGTATTACATCTCTGTATCATGCGATGCCCGCGGTAGCCCTCGCGGCAGCCGGCGCGCTCTTCCTGGTGAGCCCCCGCGGGAGCCGACGGGCGGATGCGCAGCGCTGGCGGGGCCACAGTGCTCCACGACTGCACTACCGCCCCTGCCTGCCTCTTGCCTGTGCAGACAAAAAATACTTAACACCCAAACATTCTTGCAATGGGTGCAAGCAGCAGCCCGGCGCGAACTGCAAAGCAGTGTGCGTGGCCTCGCCAATGTCAGCATGACACCAAGCCAGCCTGTGCCCTGTGCGCCCTGCCCTGCAGAGGGGCCTGGACGAGGTCACAGCGCAGCAGGGGACGCTGGATGCCGCGCAGCTCGTGGCGGACAGTTTGGGGGTCAGCCTGGTGAGCAGGCGCCGCTGACGGAGAAGCTGGCCGAGAGACAGGAAGGATGTGGCCCCCGCCTTCCCTACTATGGGCGGCGCGCCGGCGCCGGCAGCCCTGCTCAGCCACACCCAACCAGGATGTGGCGACCGTATCCCCCCCTCCCCACGCATTTCCTTCGCTTCCCTGCCGACTCCTCCTCTGAGCACAACCGCTGGGCACAACCGCTCACCCCGCGTCCTCACCCGTCACCGCGCCCAAGCCCCTCACCACTCCCGTCCACCTGGCGTTGAACCCCGCAGGGCGTCTTCCTGTTCGCCCTCGCCGCCGGCGCGGTCCTGCTGGCGCGCCTGCTGCCTGCGCGGCCGCCGGCGGTGCACCTGGTGGACTTTGCGGTGCACCGCGCGCCGGACGAATGGCGGCTGCCGCGCGACGGGCTGGTCAAGGTGTCTGAGGGCGTGTTCGCGCCGGAGGATATTGAGTTCCAGCACAAGGTCATACACAGGTGGGGACGGCCGCGGGGCTGAGGAGAGCCGGGCGCGGTGGGCGGATGAGGCGCCCATGATGTGCGGAGTGGGCGGGTCAGGATGTGTGATCCGGGCAAGCTGTTCAGAAAGCATGCTGTATATGTTGGGGAGAGTGGTCAGACCGCCACACAGCGGCCAGCGGGCAGCCATTCGGCGGCCTGCATGCAGTAGCTTGGAGACCCCTGTCCGCCTCGCCGCCTTGCAATGCAAAGCTGGTGCAGCGTACAACCTCTGACCTCCTCCTCCGCACGTGCCCCTGCTGCTTCCCCTCGAACCCAGGTCTGGCCTGGGCGACGAGACCTGCGTCACGCCCGCCATCGTGCAGCGCATCACGGGCATGTCGGTCGCTCGCGAGGAGTTTGAGCAGATCTGCTTCTCGGCGGTGCAGGACCTGCTCTCCAAGACGGGCGTGGACCCCAAGCGCATCCGCTTTGTGGTCACCAACAGCAGCCTATTCAACCCCACGCCGAGCCTGAGCGCCATGATCATGAACAAGTTCAAGATGGGGCCCAAGACGCAGGTGCGTCGCGCGTGCTGTGCCGCGCAATTGCTCTCAACCGCCAGTGGCTGCCGTCAGCTGAGCGCACCCGCGCGGCGCTTCTGCCTCCTTGCTGAGAAATGGCCTGGCATCGCACAAGTGTGCTCCCGCGTCTTCATCTTACTGTCTGTATGGCGCGACACTCCCCAAAACCTCCCACAGAACTTTGCCCTGGGCGGCATGGGTTGCAGCGCGGGCGTGATTGCGCTCGACCTGGCGAAGCAGCTGCTGGAGCACAACCCCGGGGAGTACTGCCTGGTGGTGTCGCACGAGAACATCACCAACGCGCACTACAAGGGCCGCGACCGCGCGATGCAGGTGCGAGGGGATAGGCGGGGTGCGGGGCGGCCCCACACAGGTGTGCGCGGGTCGCGCGCTATGTGCGGCATGCGGTTGTTGTTGTGTTGCTAGCACGCAGATGAAACAACCACTCACTCATGCATTCGCACGGCGACCCCACAAATTCATGCACCCCTGGCTGCAAATCCCACCTGTTGCTGTCCCCTGTCTGTCACCCTGTGCGCCTTGCAGGTCTCCAACTGCATCTTCCGCGCCAACGGCGCCGCCATGCTGCTCAGCAGCCGGCCGGCCGACGTGGGGCGCGCCAAGTACCGGCTGGCGCACGTGGTGCGCACCAACCTGGCGGCGGACGACCAGGCGTACAACTGCGTGTACCAGATGGATGATGAGGAGCAGAAG
>NW_014012408.1:0-12923 GCF_000611645.1 Monoraphidium neglectum
CCCCCGACGCTGCCCTCTCAGGCTTCACTGGCGGCTTGTCGCCCTGCACGGTGTGCGCGCCCGCCTCCGACGCCGGGGCGCCGCCGCCGGTGGCGCGCGGGTGCAGCGGGTGGGGCGACGCCGGGCTCGACGACGGGATGTGCACCCTGTTTGCGGCGCCCGTCGACGCTGCGAGGAGCTGCGTCTTGGCCTGCCTGCTTGAGGCGGCTGCGGAGCACATTTGCTTAATGGATGAGGATGACGACTGCCGCGGCTGTTACTTCGAGCCGCTCGCCCCCTGCGCCGCCAAGAGCGCCCGCAGGGCGCGCCGGCGGGCGGGCGCAGCCGCACCTGCGGTGCCGGGCGCAGCCGGGTCGCGCGCGGCGAGGGGCTGTGCGTATTGCGGTAGGACGGCCGCGCAGGGCGCGGCGCTGCGGCGCTGCGCGGGGTGCGGCGCGCTGACGGGCGTGTGCTACTGCAGCCAGGCATGCTGCCGCAACCACTGGGTGCGGACGGGGCACAGGCAGCAGTGCGAGGCGGCGCAGTGGGAGCTGCAGGAGAGGCGGCAGCGGAGCCAAAGCGGCCCCACAGCCGCAACCACAACCTGATCAGACTGCCCATCTACCTTCTGTGATTTTCTTTTCTCGTGCGGGGCTGCCAGGCCGCCCCTGAATGCTGCGACTCTGCATCAGACCTGCTGCACCCTTGCTGGCGCAACTGGCTAGCTCTGCCCCTTGGGTGGCCATGCGGGCGTGACGTGCTCCCAACGCGCCGGCTCCCTTTCCGTCTGGTCGTCCCTGTTTGATCTTCTTTGCTTCGGTCACCACCACCACTGACTGGCCGTATTCTGTGGACTGCACGATGTTGCGCTGCTGGCACGCACAGGTTGATTTGCACACGCGGGGCGCGGCCAGAAGACAACGCCGCACGCAAACAGACGCAACGGCTGGGCCCCCTACGGTCGCCCGCCAGACCCGCCAAGCATCACTGAACCTGCCCCAGCTGTGGCGTAGCTGTGCTGCAATGCGCCTGACCGCTGGCCAGCCAGCCAGCGGCTCGAACGCTCCCCGCGCCGGCGCCATCCTGGCCTGCGTCGCCGCAGCTGCCGCCGCCGCCCTTCTGAGCAGCCCTTCTGAGCAGCCCAAGTCAAGGCCCCCGGCGTCGGCCCCGCACCCACAGCACCGCCACCGCGGCCGCCGGCGCGGCCGCCGGCGCGCGCCCCGGCTGCTGATGCCCACGACTGGGTCGCTGAACGCGCCGCCGCGCAACACATCAAGCGGGCTGCCGCCAGCAAGCGTGGACTCTTTGGTCTCTAGCTTTGACAGGTCGAACACCCAGTGGGTAGGCGCGGTCAAACCAAGCTCAAAGGCTGGTCAAGCACTTCAGCATCACAATAATAGATCGTGTTCCCCCAACAGGTGAAACAACAACAAGTGACCACTAGATTGTGCAGGTTCCCGTGCAGCAGCAGCAACAGCAACAAGCAGCCCAACAAACGCCCCCTTCACACACATGCGCACGTGCGCGTGCACCAAACACGCCCATGGCCCAGTAGCTGCCGCCTGCCTCCGCACAACCGCCGTCGGGCACCACGCCGGCCGCACCGCCGTCGTAATGGTGCTTGCCAAAGGTGAGTGAAAGGTTCTGATGCAACAGTGATGAGAGGCATCGCCAGAAATCGCCGCGCACTGTTCCAATGGGACCGCACCTTATCATCATCCCAGTTGGCTGCTGAAACCAGCAAATTGGGCCATGATTGATTGATAGAGTACCTGTACCCCTCCTTTGTCTAGGCATATAGTTGTACCTCTGTTTGCACAATTGAGGGTGGTGGGCTGATGAGCTGGAAGCTTAACCTTCCCATTGGCCTGCATCTGGGCAGCTCTGGTGACAGGGCTTGATGCGGGGCAGGGCGCAGGGCTTGCATGGCGGGGGCGGGGGGCATGAGGTAGTGGAACACGTGTCCTGGCTAGCTCAGCGCCCCCAGCAAACGCAATGCATCGTAGCAACCATGATGGCATGTTGGGCCAAACCCGTGGGGCGACACCAGTGCACTCATGCACGGCGCCCCCCGCCATGACTGTACTGCAGCCTGGTGCGGTCAGAGCTTCACGGGATGCGATGACACAGCCAAGGGGAGCACGTCAGGCTCACTACCGGTATGACAGAGTTGCTGTTACATTCGTGGTAACAGCAAAATGCTAGTGTCGTTGGCAGGAACGACGCAAGATCGCTGATCTTGTGTGTAATCGCAACACCCACACAGATCTACAATATATGCGACCATTGATGACTCCTGTAGGCAAGACAGCCGCCCTGCTCCTGGCGTGCGCGGTCCTACTGGCTTGCGCGCCGTCGCACGCGGCCGCCGCCCGCCTGCTAGTCGTGCCCCTCAGCAGCGAGTCCCACATCAGCGCGTTCACAGCGCTCAGCACGGAGCTGGAGACGATTGGGGGCCATGACATCCACATGGTGAGCCATGATGCCCCACCACTATCACCCGGCTGTTTTGTGGCATGAGGGCTGCCCGCCTCATTCATCAATCCCCTCTTCCATCCATCCCCGCCCCCAAGTGCACCTGCCCCACCCCCTTAAATGCCTCTCCACCTCACCTACCTTAATGATCGCCCCCTGCTGCCCGCCAGGTCGTATCCCAAGAGCTACTGGAGGCCTCCCGCGCGGCCGCCGCCGCCCGCAGCCCCGGCCACCGCCACGCCTACCTCACCTATCCCCTGCGCTTCGACCTCTTCGCCGACGACATGGCGCGGGTCGGCAAGGCCAACTTCATCGCGGCCATGTTTTACGGCTATCGCATCCTGGCGGGCCTCACGGAATCAGTCATAGGGGACGAGAAGCTGCTGGGTCAGATCAGGGACCTCGCGCCGGACCTGATCGTGGGGGACGCGGTCGGCGCCTACGGCCACTGGCTGGGCGGCAAGCTTGGGGTACCCAGCGTCGAGTTCGACGTGGGGACGAGCAGCGGCATGCTGCACTCCGGGCTGTGGGGGGGCCAGCTCAACCCGGCGTACATCCCGGGGCCGGGTGAGGCATTGCGGCGTGGTTGCGGCGGGGTGCGGCGCAGAGCAGGGCCGAGGGCAGTGTGCATGCCAAGACCGCAGAGTTTGAGAGCCTGGCCGCCCAATTCTGGGCGCGCTGAAGACTGTTTCAATTCTGACGGTGTGTCATGCCGAGGCTGAACAGGCGCATGGGGGGCCCCTTCCCCCTGCCCAGGGACCTTCTACCCCAGCACGGGCATGACATTGCGCCAGCGCTGCGTCAACGCGGCCACCATAGCCCTGACTAAGGCCATCACCTACGCCCACACGAACTGGGGTCCCATAGGCGGGTGAGACCGAGAGTGCATGGGGCGCCAGGGCGCGGCGGTGCGGGGCGGCGTGCGGCAGATAGCAAAACAACACTTGCACGCGTGTGCATGCCCCCAGGGGCATGGAGCGTTAGTGCAGGGACAGACGTCACAAGATCATTACTGGACACCGTATGCAAGGCCGCAAGGCCGCCACCCGCATGAGGGTTGATGTGCTGGGTGACCTTCTCACCCGCTTACCCTTCCGCCCCGACACCTCGCCCGCCGACATGCAGCCTCTCCCGCCGCCACGGCGTGGCGCGGCCCGGCACTGGCCCCTCCCGCCCGCTGCTGCTGCTGGTCAACTTTGACTGGGCGCTGGAGCCGCCGCGGCCCGTGGCGCCCAGCACGCACTTCATCGGGCCCCTCATGCCGCGCCCGCCCGCGCCGCTGCCCGAGGACATCCAACAATGGCTCGACGGCGCCGCCGGCGACGGCGGCGACGGCGCCGCTGCCGAGGCGGCTGTGACTGCAGCGCTGCCGGTGGTGTACCTTTCGTTTGGCTCGTCCTTCCTGGCGCCCGCGGACGTGATGCCGTCCATCGCCGCGCTGCTCGCCGCCTGCGCCGGCCGCGCGCGGCTGCTGCTGCGCATGCGCCCGCAGGAGCGGGAGCTGCTTGATGCGGCGCTGGCGGCGCGCGGCTTCTCGCCGGATCCCCAGGGGTGGCTGGTGCGCGAGAGATTCCCGCAGAACGACGTGCTGGGTCACCCGAAGGTGGCTGCCTTCGTCACCCAGGTGCGCTGTTGCGGGATGACGGGGCAGTGGGGGTGAAGGAGGGAGTGGGTCCGCGGCTGGGGGGCTGGGCTTCGAGCGGAGGCATCGTCCGCACGCCAACATGCGCACAAGGGGCTGGGGCGGGGCCGTGAGCAGTCAGCACTTCCGACGTGGAAAGGACGGCGGCTATCGCAGCGCCCTGCCTTCGCGCGGCCTCCCGCCGCGCTGCGTCCCGCCTGCGCTCCTGCCCGCGCCTGTATTACAGGCCGACCGAAACCGCAGGCCCCGGGTTTGGCTGTGTCTCGTGCAGCCCGCCCCTGATTCCCCTCTCCTCCGGCCGGCCGGCCTTGAGCACCTGGCTTGACGGGCGTTCCTCGTGTCCTGCCTCAGGGCTCCCCGGCCTTCCCTGCTGCGTTGGCCACTCCAAACCAGCCGCCCCCTCAATACAACCTTCACCAACCATCCGCACCCCGCCGACCCCACCACGATTCACCCCCCCCCCAACAGGGTGGCTACTTGAGTGTCCAGGAGGCGGCCTACCACGGAGTCCCAATAGTGGGCGTCCCCCTAACCCTGGGCCAGGGAGAGCTGGTGCAGCGCGCGCAGGACGAGGGCCGCGGCCTGGTGGTGCCCAAGGGCGCGCTCATGAGCGGCGAAGTGGGGCGGCTGGCCGCGGCGGTGCTGCAGGTGGCGCCCTGGAACAGCAGCTTCCACGGGAAGGTGAGGGGGCGGTGGGGACAGGGGGACGTGGGGCGGTGCAGGGAGGGGCTGCTGGTCTGGGAGGGGGCGGGTGCGTGGGGTGGCATTCGGCGCGTTCAGAGGGCCAGAGAGTGCGGAACGAGCACGGGTTTCCCGGGGTTGTGAACTGCGCCGCCTCTTTGTGCGAGCCACAAACGAGGCTCGCTGCTCGTGCTCCATTTCAGTCGTCTGTCAACTTCACGGCACCTCCTATCCAGGCGGCGCTGACGGCCGCGCGGTTGAAGGCGCACGCGGTCAGCCCCGGCCAGCGGGCAGCCGACCTGGTGGCATACGCCTTAGCGGTCCCCCGGGGCAGCGGCAGCTTCCTGCACACCCAGGGCCAGGACATGACGTGGTATGAGGTGATACTGCTGGACGTGATCTTGGTCTACCTGGCAGCCCTGGCGGTGATCTGGTTGGGCGCGCGGGCGGCGCTGAGAGCGCTCTTGCTGCCGCGCCGCGGCGGTAGCGGGGACGGTGGCAGAGGCGCTGGGCGAGCGGCGGCAGCCGCAGGCGAGGGGGGCCAGCAGGGCTCCCATCGCAAGCACGAGTAGAGAGGGGCGTGGGGTGGGCGACTGTGGATGTGTGACTGTGCAATGTTTAATGAGCTCTCACTCTGTTGCAGTGCTGTTTTGCGCTGCATTGGATCCGATGCGGGGACGGGCTGCAGCAGCGACACCACTGCCATGCATCGTTGTCTGCACACGTGCCCGCTCGGGCACGACACTCAGGCCGCATTCCTTTGGTAATTCTTGTGGCGCTCGGCAGAGGGCAGCCGTGTGACAACCGGTTGTCTGGCAGGACACAGCATTCAAGCATTCAAAACTTCTGCTGGGCTGTGAAGCGTTGACTCCGCATTTGCAATGGTGAGGCGTCATGAACAGGGGGCAGCAGCAGCACCCACAAGTCCTGCGGCGTGGTTTGGGTGGGGCGAGTCTGGAACACGACCTTGGGCTCGTGTCGGCACCCGGGCAACTGCAGGTAGCATCAGTAACTCGCCAGTGACACACTCCACTGACATGCAGGACGTGCACCCTGTACACGTCAATCTCCTGCACCCGTTGAGTCGCCCCGATCGTGCATACCGACATCGTTGTGTGCCGATTGCAGCGTATCATTGTCAGCTGTTCCGCGTCAGCTGGTGGGACCTCACGTTCGGTGTGAATACTATAAGTAGGGGAAGATCGTTGAGCTGTGCATCATTGCAAAGCCAGCCTAAAGGCGGCACACCCAGGCGGCACCACACCGTGAACACACCGCTTCCAGCGTGGCGCGGCGATCGCGAGATGCGCCGTGCTTCCCGCAGCCATCGCTGATACCGAGGGCTTCCGCGCCGCAAAAGCAGCGCTCACAAAAGCTGGCGCCTCAAAAACGGCGGAATGGGCGCCGCGGACAAGCCGGCGCGGTCGGCGCCACGGCCGTTTACGCACTGGAAGCCTGGGCGTGTTGACGCGCTGCGCGTCTTCCTGCTGTCAGAGAGCTTCCAGGGCGCGGTGCAGCTGACCTGCGGCCTCCTGTTCGTGTCCCTCTTCGTCCTGGTCGAGTGAGCGCAAGACAGGCCGCGGCCCGGCGCCGCACAACCGCGCGCGCTCGTATACGCATGCCACAAACGGTCGGAGCGCCGAAACCACCACGCGGTGCCCGCCGTGCGTCCTTGGCATCCCAGCATCCGCCTCAAAACCTCTGCCCCACCTTCCTGCAACGGCTGCGCCCCCGGCCCCGGCCCCGCAGCGCCCTGCGCTTCCCCGGGGCCTGCGTGGCGGTACTGCTTTACATCGTTGTGTCTGTCGTGGCCGCGCCCGACAACAACGTGGGCACGCGTATCTTCCTGTGCGGCTTCATGATCGGGCCCATGTGGATCGCCCTCATCACCGGCGGCCTCGTGGTGGGCCCGCGCCCGGGGCGGGCGCGGCTGGCGCGCAGCGGCTGGTGAAAGCGATAAGGCCTGGCCTGCGGACGCGCGCCTGCTGCTGCAGCACGCGAGCACGGCCCGCAGAGCGGAGCTGACGGGTCCCGATCACCTTGAGGCAGCTCTGCGCTTTAAAACGACATCCACCAGGCTGGCTGCAGCACTTCGCGGCCCCATGCCCTGCCGCCGTCCTGACCCATCGCCGCCTCCCCCGCCCCGCCCCACACACCCCAGGGCACTTTTGCCAAGCTCGCGCCCACCCCGCTGGGCCACCTGCTCATCCTCGCCACCCTCGGCCCCCTGGTCCTCATCCCGTTCGCCGCCAACCGCGTCGGCGTCGGCCACCCGTTCCTCTGGGCGATGGGCATGGTGTCGGCCCTGTACGTGGGGCTGCCCATCGTGGCCGGCTGGCCCTTTCAGGACGTGCAGCAGTTCTGGACGCGATCTGTGGCGCTGGTGTTCCTGGCGGCGCTGATAGCCATGTTTGCGGGGTCGGTGCTGTCGATGGTGGTGCTGCCCTCACTCGCGTCACACAAGGTGGGTGTGCTAGGGCAGCGCCTGCTCTTGCAGGGGGCATAACTTCATGCTGCTTTGGCCCGTGGATGACACCGAGAGCATGGGATGGCGCGGATGGGCAGCTAATCTGGCTTGGCGGGCTGCCAAGCCAGATTGGTGGCGTGTGTTGCGTGGAGTGGGGCCTGCAGGATGGTTGCGCCGCATTGTCACCTGTAGCCGTGCTCAGACATTTCCTCACGCCCTGCTTGCCGCACCGACACATGCAACGAACCCCTACCCCCAACCCCAACCCCACCTCCGCCCTACTCCCGACCCTCTGGTGACGTCATCAGCTCGAGGACGAGGTCAGCCTGGCGCTGCGGTCCCTGGGCCACCACCTCACCTCGGTCGCATCCCACCTGCTGCGCCGCGAGGGCGGCGGCGGCGCGCTGCTGCCGCTGCCGGGGCACATGCAGGGCATGCATCCGCTGCTGCTGGGGCCGAGAGATGTGCCGGGCAGTGCCCTGGTGCCGGGGCTGGTGGACAAAGAGGCGCTGGGGCTGGTGGGTGGTGCAGGGGAGGGGGTGGGGGTGTTGGGGGTCGTCATCATGTGCGGGCGAGGGTGTGTGGTTGGGTGTGCGGGGATGGCGATTGCTTGCAATCAAGGGAAGGAGTTGGGGTTTTAATTGCAAGTGGGCGGGGCTGGCGTGCCGCGGACAGGGGCAAGGGACAGGCGGCGTGCGGAGAATCAGGGCCTCTTGAGTGGTGGCGGCAGCTCACGGAACAGTAGCAGAGGGATTACGGCCCAATAATTGGGTCTGGGGAGGGGTTGGGACGTTTGCTCAAAAGAGACCAGTGGAGCAGGCGTCCTTGGCAGTTTTTATACCCCAAGTTTGTTGGCTCCAAGAATTTCGATCTTTCAACCTAGTCTGCACCAAGCTATCCCCCAGCGCGCCGGGTCCGCTCCTCGCACCCTATCACCAACCCTACCCCACAAAACCCGGCACGCAGTTCAACGCCAACGAGGTGTACGTCGCGCTGATGGACTGGTTTGAGCACATGAGCCGGCCGCCAGAGGACGCCGCCGCCCGCAGCAAGAGCCTGGCGTCGTGCCTGGCGGCGCGGCGCAGCTCGGGGTCCTTCAGCAGCACGCGCGCCAAGAGCACCTTCTACGGCGCAGACCCAGCGAGTGCGAGGGATACATGGGTGTGGAGGGGCGGCCGCTGTGGCAAATGTGTGTGCACATGCGTGCATGTGCGTGTGAGGTGTGTGTGCGTGTGAGGTGTGTATGTGTGGGTGTGTGTGTGTGTGCACACGCACGTGCATACGCACTGTGTTACGAGGCAGGCCGGCAGGCCGCCTTGTGATGAGCTTTTGGCGCCGGGAGGGTGTTGAGCCTGTGCACTTTCCTGGTGGTGGCTGACTGTTCAAAATCACCACATGGCCGCTGTAGAGGTGCACCGAGTTATGTTCCCGGCCGCTGCTCCGTGTGGTCCTGCCAGTGCCACGCCAGGCAGCGCCCAGTGCGCACCGCCAGGTAAGCTGCCCTGCACTTATGGCCGCTGCACGCAACGCCCCCGACTCCCCACCCCGCAGGCCAAGCCGCCGCAGTGGCTGCCGCCGTCATCGACGCCGCCGACGACTGGGACGGCCTCGGAGACTCCGACGGCGCCCTGCTCTTCGGCCTCTCCAAGGATGGCGGCGGCGAGGGCGAGGCCGAGGGCGAGGGCGGCCACGGTGATGCCCCTGGCCCCAATTCGGGTGCTGGTCGTGTCACGAGAGGGAACAGCGCGAGCGCCTTGATAAGAAGAGACTCCGGGCTGTCTGATGCCCGCGCCGCGTCGCTGTTGGCGACCGGGGGCGGGCCCGGCGCTCGCGGGGTCGATTCGCATCACGCGCTCGGGGCGCCGCCGGCGGCATCAGGCGGCTCCCAAGGGTGGCGGCACACGCGGGCGGCCAGCCAGCCGCGCGGCCTGCGCCTGGGCTCGAGCGCCGCCGCGACGTCCACCATCGCCGCGCGCGCAAAGGCGGCCGCATCAGCGCCGCCGGCGCCGCGGCCGGCGCCGCGCGGCGGCTCCGTGGCGGGCGACAGGCTGGCTGAGGCGGCGGGCGCCGTCTCGCCGGCGCCCAGCATCGCAGACGTGAGGCAGCTGCTCGCCCATTCAAACCAGCTCTTAGACGCCGCCGCCACAGAGCCTCAGTGGCTGCGCGGCTGCTCTCGGCGGTTCGATCGCGCCGCGTGGGCCAAGGTCATCGCCGCGGGCCAGCTGCTGGCGCTCAGGTGCAGAGCGATGGGGGCGCAGCAACCTGGGCGGGCAGGGCGCAGGGCAAATACTTGGGTGCATATCATGAGCGACCGCAACAGCAGCGCCTGCTTTGTCACAGCTCAACCCTCAACCGCTCTCCGTTTCAATCTGCAGAGCCCTTCCAGCTTGACGCATAGTGCATGCCACACCCCGGCAGACCGTACCACTCGTTGGTGCCCCAAAACCCTGAACATGCTCTCCTCTAAAACCTCTGAAACCCAACGCGCCCTCAAGGCTGAGCGCCCTGGACCTGGTGCAGCGAGACCACGCCGCCCTGCTGGACGAGTCGCCCGATTTCCCGGTGATGCCCGAATACGAGGCGCTGGTGCAGGGGCTGTACGCGTCGGCAGCGGCGGCGCTGGCGCTGGTGGCGCGGCAGCTGGCCGACAGGGACGATGCGGGGGCGGAGTGCGTCGCGATGAGAGACGTCCTGCAGGTGTGTGTGTGTGTGTGTGTGTGTTCATGGCGGGGAGGTGGGTTGTGTTTGTGTGGATTCGTGCGGGCGTGTGTTGATCAAGCATGAGAATTGCCTGAAAAGTGACTGCGTCTCACATGCGCTGGCCCGAGCATTCCCTCCTCAGCCGACCCTCACCTGCCCACGTTCACGGACCCGGCTCCGCCGCCCACCCGCCTCGTGCGACCTCCCACTGCCAACCGCAACCCCACCCTCCCCCGCGCCCCGCGCGCGCAGCGCGAGGAGTGGCGCGGCGCGCGCGAGCGCCACGCTGACCTGGTGGAGGCGGCCCTGATCCGCTACTGGCGCATCATCCACGACGCCACGCCAGAGGCGCCCGTCACGCTGCCGCGCGCGCACTGGGTGCGGACCAGTCCCTCGCGGACGGCCCTGTGTCTTATCGGCAGACGTGGGGGCGCGGGGCTCGGGACGTAATCGCGCCCTTTGAGTGAACGGCGGCAGCGTGACGCCTCCCGGCCCCCTGCATAATCATGAGTTTTTCAAGCAGCGCAGCTGCTCCACGATTGACCGCGTCGCACACATCTCATAGTTCTCAGCGGCGGCACATTCTACTGCGGCGCCGGCCCGCAGGTGCGGCGCTGGATGTTTTTCCAGCTGGCCACGCGCGGGGTGGCCGACGCCGTCGACGGACTGGTGGAGGCGGCCGCCGCCGCCGTCGCGGGGCCGCGCGCCTGCCGTCACTGCGGCTGCTGCGGTCTGCCTGGCGGCGGGGCGCAGGCGCCGGCGCGGGCGAAGCAGGACGGGGCGACGTCAAATAAGGCGACTGATATAGATGTGGAGGCAGGGCGGGCAGCAGCAGGCCTGAACGGGAGCCCCGGCCCTGCCAACGGCGCGCCGCCACTGACGCACAAGGCGGGCGATCCAGTCCAGGGTCCGCGCGCCGCCGCCGAGGCGGGGCCGTCGCGTGCCGAGAGGGCGGCGGCCGCGCTGCAGGGGTTTGCGCGGCGGCACACTGCGTGGCTGCGGCCGTGGCTGCCGCTGGCGCTCAACGTGGAGCAGTACAGGAGCCTCAGAAAGACCTTTGGCACAGATTTGCCTGCCGCCCTCAGCAGCAAGCAGGGTGAGCACGCGGCCCATTTGGGCTCTGTGTTTCATCAGACTTTGCCTGACTGTGTCATGCATCTCCCTTGCCCTCAGCTTGCTGTGCTGCATGCACCACACCTCACCATCGCCCGCGTTTTCGCGCCATCAGCTTCCAATATGATATGTTGCTGACCCTCCTCCTGCCCTGCGGCCGCCCACCCCCAGCTTTCCTGCGGCAAATCAAGGGGCGCCGCTTCATCGCAGGTGTGAAGTACTGGTTTGTCATCAGCACCGTGCTGGTGGCGCTGCTGCTGGTTCAGTACCACATCCCCTCGGCATACAGGCGCGCCTTTTTGCCTCCCTCCAGCGCTGGCGCGTGCCATCTTGCCCTGGCACCTGTTTTGCTGCCACCTCGAAGCTGCCGTCGCCGTTGCCACGTGTGAATTTGTGGATCGGTACCCAGGCTGCACCCCGTCCACATCATCGAGGGTATATCCCCACCGCGCGCGCACACACACACACACACGCACACACATACACACATGCCATGCCGAAGCACATGCACACGCATGCATGCACGCATGCATTCACGCGCACTCGGACCCTGACTCGCAGGTACGCCCCCAATTTCGGCTACTCTGCGGCTGCGGTCGGCATGGCGGACCGTGTTGAGGCCACAGTCTTCAAGGTGAGATGAGGGGAGGGGAGGCCGCTCTCCGCAGGCTCGCGCCCTTGGGTGACGTTATGGGAACAGCACAAGGGGTCAGGACCCTGCGCCGGGTGCACCGATTAGATCTGATCTGCTGCAAAAAGCTGGCCTGACACAACGCGTGTACACACACACACACACACACACACACACACACATGCACACTCACACACATGCGCACACGCGGGCACGCCCGCCACCAAAACTATGCACCCCCCACCTCACGCCAGGTGGTCATCTGGGTCGGCAGCGCCGTCGTCGGCGCCGCCGTCGGCTGGGCCCTCATGTCCCACGCCGCACTTGCCGAGAACGCCCTCGCCCTCGCCGCCGTGATCTGCGCCGTCGCCTTTTGCGTCGGCTGCCTCGGACGATCGAGGAACACCCTCGTCACGCTCTACACGCTGATGACGATCGCCTCGGTCGTGCTCTGCCAGTTCACGCCCTGCTGCACGGGCCACACGGGGTCGACCACGATGGCCATCGTGCGCGGCGGCGCGGTCGCGGCGGCGGCGCTGTGGGCGGTCGCGGTGCAGAACCTCGTGTTCCCCTGGTACACGAGCGCCTGGGCCCTGGAGCAGCTGGCTGCGGTGTACAAGGAGGCCGCAGACCTGCTGGCGGATCTGGTTGTTGAGCTTTACGAGGAAACCGACGCGCTGACGAGGCGCGAGGCGGCGCCCGGCGCCGGCGCCGGCGGCGGCGGGGAGGCGGAAGGCGACGGAAGCGGGCAGGCGGCCGGCGGCGGGGGCGAGGCGGCGGGCGCGGTGGGGACGGCGAGCGGCAGGGTGCTCATGTTGAACGAGGCGGTGCGGCGAATGCAGCGCCAGCTGGCGGAGCGCGCGGCGCATGAGCGGGGGCCCGGCGCCTCGGGCGCGGCGCCGCGCCCGCCGCCCTCGTCCGCTAATGACAGCGAAGCCCCGCCGCCGCAGCAGCCGCGGGAGCACGGGGTCAGGTTCGCCGCCGCCGCGACCGCGGCCGCGAGCGACGACGGCGGCGGCAGCGTGCGCGCGGCGCCGGAGGGCGGCGGGCTCAGCTACTATCCAGCCGCCGGCCCGGCCGCGGCGAGCAATCTGGAGCGGCTGGCGGCGGTGCCGTTGACCGACCAGAGCCCAGGGGCCGCGCTGGCTGCCATGGCGGAGGCGCTGCAGCGGCGCAGGCGCGGCCGCGGCGGCGAGAACGGCGGCGGCGGGGAGGGCGGCGAGGGAGGCGGGGAG
>NW_014012408.1:13006-15834 GCF_000611645.1 Monoraphidium neglectum
GGCGGGGAGGGCGGCGGTGGCGACGGTGGCGACGCAGCGGCGCCAGAGGTGGCGCCGCGGGCAGCGCGGGCAAGCAGCCCTGAAGAGCTGCAGGCGCGGCTGGTCAAGCCGCTGGTGCAGGTGGGGGCGGCGGGGCGCCAGAGCCTGCGAATAGCAGGGCCAGCAAGCACGGCTGCAGGCCGCGCACCTCCACCTGTTCCTGCCGGGCTCCTGCCCAACTCATGCAACCACCAGCCAGGTGTCTTCCTTGGATTGTTGGAATCAGCGCCATCTCCTGCTGAGCGCACGGCCATCCCTTGCGTCTGCCCCCCTCCACCCCTCATCACCCCCCAGGTCAAGGTGTCCCTAGTGCTGGACACCACCGCGTGGACGACAGGAATATTCGCAACACCCCCGGTGCGCCGGCCCTGCGTCCGTGCGACGCCGGCGCGGTGTTGCGGCTCCTGTCACACTCAGCTGCCTTTGCGTTTGCCAGGCCGGGGGGCCCCCCCCCCCCCCCCACCCCAAAAAAACACCTCTACACACACCCGCAGGTTGTGACGCGCTTGTCCCACCCCATTTTTGAGGCTTTGACCCGCTTGCCCCCCCCACACACACACACACAACTACACACGCACGTGTGCGTATATGTACATGTACATAGTCACATCCCCCCCTCAATTTTATTACCCGCAGGTTGTGCTGCGCATGCTGTCGGCCATGTTTGATGTGGTGGACGCCCTGGGGGCGCTGCAGCAGGCCATCAAGGTGCCGGTGGAGGCACTGTCCGGCTCGTGGGACTGGACGCTCAACAATACGGGACAGGTGGGCGCACGCGATCTGACGGCGGTCTCGCGTCATCAGATCTGGCGCGGCCAGAAACTCACAGTGCGCGGCGCAGGGGCCCCGCTTGCTGCGGCGGCGCTTTGCTGGTGCATGCACACAGCCTGCGCCAGCAAAGCCCTGATTGCTGTCTGCGCAGCCCTCGTTTCTGTGTCCCACAATGATGCATTTCAACCCTTGGCGTGGCTCACCACGTCCGCCTCATGTTCCCCCCTGCATCATCCCCCCGGTCGCCAGCTGTGGGGCCAGCTGCTGCTGGAGGTCATAGCGCTGGCGGATGCCACCACGGCCCACGTGACGCAGCCGACCCCTGAGACGGCACAGCGCCTCCTGGGGAAGGTGCGCCGCTGCATGTTGACACGCTGTTGCATTTTAGGGCTTGCGTGCGTGCATACATGTGTGTGTGCGCGTGCATACATGCTTGCATTCGTGTGTGCAGGTGTGCGTATTCACATGCTCGCATGGACGAGCGTGACTGTGCGAAGTTGTGCTGTGGGCCAGAGCAGCTCGTCAGCTCACAATCAGAGGGCCTGGCTTTAGCGGGGCCGGCCCCCTGCTGGGCTGGCACCCACACCCAACCACACGCTCTCACCCACCTACATATGCACATTCTCACTCTCTGACACGCACACACACACACACTCTGTGACACTCACACACACACTCTCTCTGACACTCACACACACACACACACACACACACACACACACACTGACACGCACACACACACACTCTCTGACACGCACGCACACACACACACACACACTCTGACACTCACACACACACAACTCACCCATACACACAGCAATCACCCACCCACACACACACACACCCTCCAGATCCAGGACGTCCAGCACAGCCGCTACGAATACTTTGAGCGCGGCCGCGACCTGCGCCAGCTGATGCACGCGGCGGTCGCCACAGACGACGCCCTCTACGCCGCCCACATGGACGCACAGGCAGCTGCCTGGCACCTTCCGGGCCACCTGCGCTACACGGGCTGCGTGTACGCGACCGCCAAGGTGCTGGACCGCATCACCACTGTGGCGCGCTGCGCGCTGGAGGCGCGCGGGTAGCGGGGGCGCACTGTTTGCTGGAGGCGCGCTGATTGCTCGAGGCGGGGCGGCTGGAGGCGCCGCCCTGGCTGGCCCGCTTGGGGGCTGGGGGCTGGCTGGGGGCTGGGTGGCGGGGATTCAGGCTGTGGGCGGGCGGCGTGGTCGGGGACTGGGACCTCGAGGCCGGCGGCCGAGATGGCGTGGTGGGGCTGGCCTGCGGGCGAGGTGGCTAGCGGGGCAGGTACCAGGGGGCGGCACGAGCCAGGGAGGGGGGGGTGCTGGGAGGGGCCAGGACTGGCAGCTGGGCGGACAAGTGGAGGCGGTGGAGGGTGGGGCACAATCTAGGCTGGGGGCGGAGATGCTGGCGTAGATGCGGGGATATTTCAATGGGATTTTGAAGGTGACAGAAGGTTGGCTAGCGCCTCAGGTGTTGTGGGTCGGCCTGCGGGCGGGGCGCTGCCTGCCCGGATGCAACGCACTGCCTGCATTGCATATAATTCGGCCCTGAATTTGACTCCATAATCTGATCACGCAGCGATCTGTTTGCAGAGCTCTGAACCCCTTGTGTGTGCCACTGGAGATGTTTACATGAACCACATGCGCATTTGCAGCTGGCACAGGGGCGCCTGAGCAGCCACGGCCGGTGCCACCAGTGCTGCTCCTATGGATTGAAATCAGTAACAACTGCAATCACAAAGCTCAATGAAACACAGGAGTCAATGCATCCTGACATTGGAGAGCAAGGCATACAGCAAACTGAGGGAAGCAACCGGGTATTGGCTGCCAGCTTGAAAGACAAGGTGTTCTGAAAAAAGGAGGGGTCCTTACAGGGCTGCAGGTGGCTCTCCCAACACCAACAGAGGAAGGGCTGACGGCTGCGGCAGAGAGAAGCAGAGCGTTGGTCGCGGCCGCGGAGCGGGGCGCAGCAGTGCAGCGCGGACCGCACCAAGC
>NW_014012407.1:0-3787 GCF_000611645.1 Monoraphidium neglectum
CCCCCAGGAGCCCATCAAGGACGGCCACGCGGCGTCCAAGGCCATCCTGGCCCTTGAGGGTGTGGTGGACCACGGCCTCTTCCTTGACATGGTGAGCTCGCAATCTGACAGATCTGATCTGATTTAAGGTCGAAGATCTGGCGGCACCTGCATGGACCCCAAGGCCGCTACAGGCTGGATGGCGGCCAGTGGCTGCTGGGCTCGGCGCGCCCCGCCTTGTGCTGCACTTCTTCTTGCGACCCCCGCGACCTTGCCTGACTTCCTCCATCCACCCCACGTTACTCGTGCTGCCACAAAATTTCTTGCACGACCGCCTCACAAACCCTTGAATTTGCAATTCCTAGGTTGACGTGTGCATCATCGCGGGCACCACGGGTGTGGAGGTTCAGGAGCGCAAGAAGTGAAGGAGCCGCCCCGCAGCTGCCCGCCGACCCGTGCATAGCGCCCGCCCCGCCGCCGCCGCGGCTGGAAGGCAGCCGCGCGGGCGCCCACATTCAGGCGCCGCCCGCGGCGCCTTTGCCCACGCCTGGCGGGCGGGAGGGCGCAAGAACCGGGGGGCAGCAGCAAATCTGTAACCCACAAACCCACTTGCGCTGCCCATCAGTGACAATCTGTTTAATGACTGCTGGCGACTCACCTGTTTTGGGACTAGCTGGGCGCATGCGAGGGCGCTGGACCAGCCTGGGTGCTCCCGCTGCCCTGGGGACACATGGCACGACCACTGCCGAGGCTTTTTAGGCACGTCGCGCTTTCCAAGGTTTGCACGGCCGCGGCCACGCGGCGCCGAAAAGATGCGGCACCAAAAGGAAGCAGCCTGCAGCCCGCGCCAACATCGGCCCAACTCAGGGGCCGCTGACAGACAGGCCGCCGGGCGGCGCTGACGGCAAGGAAGCGGGGCACTGGGGGCAAAGAGGGCCACACCTTGCTGCAAGGGCTTCTGGTGGATCGTAAGCGGCATGCTCGCGCCGGGAGTGTCGATTCATTGCGCAAGGCGGGGCGCCACCCAGCCGGCAAGCGGGTGTGGAGGAGAAGAATGGGTTTGGGGGTGCCGGCGCGCGACGAGGGGCCAGCAAACGGAAGAAACGCCGACTGCGCCGCCGACTGAATGGCCACAAGATCACACGACAAAGCAGCGCAGGACGGCGCTGCACGACGCGCGGACGCGAAGGGGCAATCGCGGCAGGCTGGATCGCAGCTCGGGGGGTGTCACGGCACGCATGCGTTCGCAAGCAAGTGGGTGTGCTCGCGCATCGTCGCCCTGCTCCCCCCTCATCTCCCCAGCCAATCCTTCGCCCTCGCGGGTCGAATACCGATTGTACGGAAGCTTCTGGGGCCGTGCGCGCCACACATGGGGGCCGGATGGCGGCTGGTGGCGCAGCGCGCCGCCCGGCCCATCGGTGCTAAAGAGTGTGTATGGGGGAACGACCTGGCGTTGCGGGCGCCAGGCGTCCCAAGAACGACAGCAGCCGCCCACATGGCAGCGCAAGGAAAACGAGCGGCAGCGCCCGCGCCTGAGCTACACGGCAGTGCACAGATGCGAGCGCCGGCGAGTCGTGCGATGGAGGTAGCGATCTAGATCGACGCGGGCCGACAGGGTGCCGAGATCTGCGCAAGCGTCAGCGGCAGCTAGTGTGGATTGGATTCGCGGGGCAACCGGCCGACGCGCCGCGTCAGCCCCCGCCTCTCGCCCACGCGCCATCTCAGAGAGGACGTGGAGCGGGCGAGAGGAGACGCGCCGTGTGCCGTCCGCGCAGGGGCGCTCGCGGCGCGCGTGCGCGCATGGGCAGTGTCGACTGACCGGGTTTTCAGTGCTGTGGGCGATGCCTGGGTCGACGGCAGCCAGGGTCCGGCCCCGGCGCGGGCGCGCGGCCGCCGTTGGGCATGGCGCGCGTGCCGGGGCGCGGGGGTCAGAGTTTGTAAAGTCAGCAGTGCAGCTCCAAGCTCAACGCGGCTAAAGAAGAGGCGGCTTGGCGTGGACTTCCCCCAACCCTTTGAACGGACACCCCGGGAATGAAGCAGGTGCCCCCGCCCCCAAAACGTTGAGGCCGGCCCGCCTGGCCAACAGGGGCCCGCGGCGCCGCTCACGGGCCGCCCCCCCGCCCTGCCGCCCGCCGGCCTCGGACCCAGCCCGCTGGGCAGCACGGCGGGAGGAGAGCGCTGGCGCCCCTCCGGCCGCGCGCCCGCGGGCAAAAAAGGGACGCGGTGCGGGGGTGGACGCTCGTATGCAGCCGGGCAGCGGCGCGGGGCCAGCAATGGTATTGCGCTGCAGGAAAGCGTATTGTGAAATACTGAGGAGCGAGGGGGTCCCTGGCGACAGAGGAGCGGACGCCGACAGTTCAACCAGAGTGCGCGCCGAATCTGCGGCGCGTGCGGGCGGCCACGTCGGCGCATCAAGCGCGGCGGCGTCCGCGCCAACATGGGGCCCGCAAGCCTGGCTCGTGGGGCGGAGGCGCACGTGCGCAGGCCCATGCCGCGGGATCCACACCAGGGGTCCCCTGGTGAATGCGTGCTGCAGCGAGCCGGCGGCCGCATGAGGTGGGAGGAACGCCCTGGGAGGGCCCCGCGCCATGGGCTGGGCCTACAACAGAGCGTCGTCATCGTTGTCATCGTCCTGTGCCGATGACGCCGCAGCCGCCGCCTGCGCAACCGGCGCCGTTTGAGGCGGCACCCGCGCCGACGGCGCTCCGGCAGCCGAAGGAACAGCGTCCGCTGCCGGCGCGGCCGGCGCGGGGACCCGCGCGCCGCCGCCGCCGTCGCGCGCCGACTCCCAGCGGGCGCGCCCCTGGCGCGCGAGCGCGAGCACGCGAGCCAGCAGCTCGTCGCAGCCGCCCGCGTCAAGGATGGCGACGGCGCTCATGCGCTTGCGGAAGCCCCAGATCTCTCCGAGGCGCTTCCTCGACAGCGCGAAGACCACGGGGACGGCGCTGGCCGAGCTGGCGTCCAGGATCCCCGTGATCTGCTCCTCCAGAGCCTCGGACTCGGCCTGGGTAAAGGGGTGCATCGGCGCGGCGCGTCAACACGGCGAGCGGCGCCGGCCCAGCGGCAGACCCCGTCCCCCCCACGGCGAGCGACGAGCTGCGGTGCCAAAGGGGGTCCCCGGCGATCGGCGCCCATAATGGGGGTGGCCGGTCAGCCCCGCCGCGGCGCACCTGCTCGAGGTCAATGTTTGGGGCGATGACGACCGCCACAGTCTTGCCCGACTTGACCGCCTTGCGGACCTCGCGCATCCCGCAGAAAAAGTAGCGCTTCGAGGGGCCCTGCGCGCCCAGAGTGCCGGACGCGGGTGGGGCCGAGAGAGGTGGGACGGGGCAAGGGCAGCCGTGTCATGAGGCGGCGGCGAGCGCGGGGTCGCGCCGGCCTGCACCGCGCGCGTGAGGGTTGCGTGACGCATGGCCTTTGCCCACCCCCTCACAAACGTGTCAGTATAGGTCGATGGCAAGGCGACACCAGCGTTCGTCTCCAAACATCAGCGTTCCCGTCCGGCTCGCGCGTCGGCAACCCAACCACCGCGCGCGCACCTGCCCCGCTTGGCCCCCCGCCGTCGCGCGGTCCTGCAGCGCCTTGAGCTGCGCCAGCAGCGCCGTCACCGCCGAGTTGAGGTCGCCGCTAATCTCCTGGCGGCAGTAGCCCTGCACATCTGCATTGGGGCCGACGTATGTGAGAGGCGGCGGCGGCGGGCCGGCCGCCGCGACAGGGGTAGCGCCGGCGTCGCCGTCGCAAGCCGCGCCGGGCGCCCGCGGCGTCGCCGCGGCGGCGGCGTGCGATGCGGCGGCGGCTTGCGGCGGGG
>NW_014012407.1:4478-16436 GCF_000611645.1 Monoraphidium neglectum
GCACGCTGCAGGTGGCGGCGGCTGGCGAGGTGCTGCTGCAGCGCCGCCTGGCTGTTGCAGCCCAAATTGCACAGCTCGCATCGCGACTGCACCGGCGGCCCCAGCAGTGGCAGCGGCGGACAGTGCGGCTGCGTGCGCTGGCGTGGCTGCTGCTGCTGTTGCTGGTAGTAATGCCGCTGCTGCCACTGTTGTTGCTGCTGCTGAGGTGGGCATTGTGATTGCATGGGCATGTGCGTTCCCTGTGTGCTGAACTGCTGCAAGCCTGGTGGCGCTGTGGGGTGGCCCGCAGGCGGCGCGTACGCGCCATACGGCCCCTGCTGCAGCGGCATGGGTGCGGGCAGCGGCGCGTATGGGGCGCCGGCCATGGGGACAAACATGGCTCCCTGCGGCCCCTGCATGCCCTGCATGCCGCCCATGCCGGCCAAGCTATGCATGTCGTGCATGCTGGGCGCGGCATGCATGGGGGGCAGCGGCTGCATGGCGCCCTCCATGCCCTCCAACCCCAGAATGATCCCCATGCTAGTGTCCACTTGCATGTGCTGCATGTAAGCGGCGGGGTCCATGTACATCTGCTGCGGAATCATGTACAGCGCAGCATTGCCTGCACCACCACCACCACTGACAGCGACCGCCGCGCCCGCCGCCGACACATGACTGTCTGCAGCCCGCTGTTGGTGTTGGCGCAGCAGATGGGCGTCTTGCTGCGAGTGGCGCTGCGCTTGCTGCTGGCGCGGCTGCTCCATTCGCTGCTGCGGCCACAGCCCCTGATGCTGTGGGCTGTCGCCTTGCTGCGGCTGCTGCAGGGCCGCCGCCATGACGGCCGCCGCCGCCGCTGCGGCCATGGTTTGCTGCTGTGCCTGCAGCTCCTCCTGACTCTGCAGCGCCGCCGCCGAAGCCGCCGCGAAAGATGCCGTCTGCAGCAGCGGCCCGGACGACCCATGAGAGCTGTCGCCGGTGGGGCTGCCGCCGTATGGGCTGCCACCCTCTGGGGTGCCGCCATACAGGCTGTTGGTGGCTGCCACCAAGCTGAGCCGGCTCAGGCTGCCGACAAGAGCCAGGCGGCCAGAGTTGCTGGCGCCAGCTGCATCGAGAGTGCTCGCCATGCTGGGGGGCGCTGCGGAGCCGCTGGCATTGCTGCTGCTAACCGACAGAGCCGGCTGTTGATGTTTTTGCTGCCTCTGCTGCTGCTCAAGCTGCTGCTGCCGTTGCTGCTGCAGGATCGCGCTGGCCGCAGCCACCAGGCCCTGCGAGCTGTCGCTGCTGCCCAGATCCCGCGTCAGGCGCCGCGGGAGGGGGCTGCCCAGATCAAAGCCGGCGGTGCTGCCCGCCGTCGATGTAGCCACTGCTGCGCTTGATGTGACCGGCAGAAGGGTGGCCTGCAGCGCGAAAGCGTCTAGGGCGCCCAGTCCCATCGAAGCCACCGCCACTGCTTGGTGGTGATGGTGATGGTGCTGCTGCTGCTGCTGCTGCTGCTGCTGGTGGTGCCGCTGCATGACCTGCTGCAGCAGCGCCGCGCTCGAGGCCGCCGGCTGCGCCGGGACAGAGCCAGAGCCGGCGGTGGGCACGCCGAGGCCAGCGCCATCAGCGCGGCTCAGCCCTGGGGCAGCCAGCGTCGAAGCCTCCAGCGATAGGAACGGGGGTGGGCTCGCCCCGCGCGCCCCCTGGGTGTCAAAGGGCGAGCCGCCGCCGAGCAGTGGCGATCCCCCGAGGGGCGGAGACCCGCCCGGCACCGCCGCCGCGGCCGCCACTGCGAGGAACGCGGCGTCCGCCGCCAGCGACGAGGCACCACTCAGGCCGAACGTTGAGCTGCCGCCCCCGACAAGGCTTGCCAGGCTTGCCTGCTGCTCGTAGGTGGGGCTGTCACGAAACAACAGGCCCTCTTGCTGCTGTTGGCTGTGAAGGTGTTGCAGCTGAAGGGCCAGCAAGTCCAAATGCTGCTGCTGCTGCTGCTGCTGCTGCTGCTGCTGCTGCTGCTGCTGCTGCTGTTGCTGCTGTTGCGCTTGCGTCCTGTGCGCCGCAACGATCCGCGACGCTCGTTGCTGGAGGCCTCCGCCGCCCCCAGCGCTCCGCCCGCTGCTTTGCCGAGAGAGAGTGCGTGCGAGGGCATCGCTCGAGCTTGTGCCGGCCGGCACACCGCGGCCAAGCTGGAGCACCTCCGCTGAATCAAAACCATGGCTTTTGCCAGGGGTCGCGGGCGGGGTGCCTGCTACGGCTACCACACTGCCTGCGCTGCCGACACTCGGCCGTTGCAGGGGAGCGGCACCGCCTCGGGGCGGCAGCCCGGCTCCTGCGGATGCGCGCGTGCCAGGGGGCGACGCCGCACCACCCGCCGCTGGCATGGTGGCGACCTGCTGCTGCAATTGCTGCTGCAGCAACTGCTGCTGCTGCTGCTGCGGCCGTTGCTGCAAGGCTGGGCCCGCGACAGACGCGCCCAACGCAGTGTCTGGAACAGGGCGCTCTGCAGTGCCGGTGTGAGGAATGTATGCAGTCGAATGAGAGTGTGCGTTGCGTTTTTTCAACACCGTCCGGCTTGCAGGCCGATACACAGGATAGCAGGGGCGAGACACCCGGGTCAACCAGGTGTCGCCACCCGTCCTGCCTTCCTGCAAGCACTGACCCTTGCCAACGGCTACCCACAGCATTCAGGACCCTGCATAATCTGCGGCAGCGACCATTGGCCAGCCCGGCCGCGCACGCCCCCTCCGCACCCTCGTCAGAGTCGAAGCCGCTTGAGCTGCTCTCCCCAGCGACAGGCTTGTGGCCATACAAGGACAGCTCCGGGTCAGCCGGCTGCTGCTGGGGCTGCTGCTGCTGCCACATCTGGAGCTGCAGCCACTGGTGGGTGCGCTCCTGCCCAACCACCAGGTCGCTCGTTGCAGCTGGTCCTGCAGCTGGCATGTCGGCCGCGGGTGGCAGCGGGTACGGCGGCGGCGCAAGCTGCATCGGCCGCACATCTGCTGCGTCGACAGTCGTTTCTTTAACAATCTGTTGATCACGCCTGGGCGGTGATGAGTGCATGGCAACAATTGCCTCCACTGCTGCAGGTGCGCCGCAGCATCATCGCCAAGTTTGGGCCCCTGGCGCCGGTGTTAGATGATGGCCGGCTTTTGACAGGATAGATGGACGTCTACTTACTTACAAATCTACCTGCAAGATGGCAGGGGTGCACCCGTTGGCTGAAAGTCGCCGCTGCGAGGACCAGCCTCGGCAACACAGATCAGCTGTCTCGTGAATTCAATGTACAAAAGCTCAGATATTAGTGTGCACTGTTTTAGGTCCCGGGAACATGCGACAGTCGGCTCACCGCCAGAACCAGTTTTGGAGCCTCCACACCCGCACCCCGCTGTGCGCGAAGCCGTCATACTAGCGGGTCACGTTGTTCTTGAACCGGCTTAAGTACTGTTTGCATCAACCTGGTTGCGGAACAGAGCGGTTCGAAAGCGTCGACCCTCCACGGTGCAGCATCTTCATGACTGAAGATACCCTCACACCACAGGGCAAGGGGCCAGAAGGGCGTGCATGGCATTACAGGCGGGCGGCTGGGCGTTATTATAGAAAACCTCCTCACGGTGCACTAAAAAAGGCCGTCATCGGCCGGAACGGAGTTGGGAGAAGCGTGATGCACCACGCTGCCTCTCACCTGCTGATGCCAGGCACCTCAAGGGCATAGAATGGCGTGATGGGCGTTGCGTGGGGGTTGATTTCAGCCAAAAAGAATCTGCGTCCGCACTTCGTCAAAGACTCACATGGTCAGGAGCAGGCAGACGCTGGCTTCATCAATCGGCGTGCGGAGCTGGTTTGCAGCTGGGCATGTGCCCCAGCCATGGCACCGCCCACCTTGGCCACATGCACGGGCACACACGCGTGCGCGCGCGCGCACACACACACACACACACACACACACACCTACACACAAAACACACACGCACATATGACTCTCACGCCGTGCGCCACCTGCCGCACCAGGCTGCACGCATCGCACGACTCCGGTCTGGCGTGCGCTGCAACCCACCATGGCACATGTACCATGCTCAGCCAACCTACATTTGCCCCTTGGCATGACTCAACCAGCATCTTCCTTTGATGATGCAATCAACCAGGAAACACTGCTGTAGGCCAGCGGCATCATGCGGCACGGCAGATAGCATGCATGTGGCCGGACTGCAGTACTCGCCGGCAGTCCAGGCCCTTGCACGCTGTCTGCCCTACTGCAGCAGTGCGAGCTGGTAGTCTCCAGTCGCTATACAGGTTCAAAGGGGTGGGATGAAGGGCGTCTGCGCAAGTTTGGGGCCTAATTCATCATGGGGGTCACCCCCCATGCCAGGTGACTCAGACGATGGGCCAGCCTGTGTCCACTGTGGGCCAGGGGCTCGGTAAACTGGATAGCGGTTTCAGTGCCAGGGGGCTGGACGAGTATGAGGGGACGAGCTTCTGTACTCCACAATTTCTGGTAACTCTGAACACAACCCATGAGCAATGCGGAGTTGTCAGCCCACCTACAGGCAAAGCAGTGCACCGCGTTGGCTTGGCTATTAGGAGCTGGCAGGTTGACAAAGCTGGCTTGTAGCGTGCGTGCGAGATGTGCTTAGTGACCACCAGCTACGACTGCCACTGTGCGCATGACCAACATCATCGTGCTGTCAAGATCCAGTGACTGTGCTGCTTGGCATCTTGATTGCCTGCACAACCTATGCAGCCCAGCAACCTCAGCGTGCGATCTACACTTGAAAGAAACGCGATTTACACATCAACATTCCATACAAAGGGTGAGTGGATGCGGGGTACAAGGACAATGCACCCTGCAGCGTTCCAGGCTGGGGCGGCCGTGCGGCACAGCGCTTTGAGAGCTGCTGTTGCGTAAGCGGAGCCAAAGCAACTTGATTGGGTTTCCTTTCGACTTGACAGCGGCGTGTGGTCCGCTCTCGCAATGCTAAGACGAACCGAGATCCAAAATTGCGTGCACGCGCTTGCGCAGCATCGAGGCGCCCAGCTGCAACCTGAGGCGCGTCGCGGCCGCCTGGTTTGCAGTGCAGGAAGCAGGACTCGGCGGGGTTGCGATCTAACGCTGTTGCGCTCTCACAACGAAGTCCACACAACGACAAGGCAGGGGATATAAGGGCCCAAACTACGGGGGCAGCACGGCCCTGCCGTGGCCGCCGCATCGCTCTTTAAGGCTACGATCATGCAACAACACGCCGCGCGCGGCCGCTGAACCTCGGATGCATGGCTGATATACAGGACCGTTTAGAAATCAGATCGGCGCACCCGGATCATTCCAGATCGCCCCAGATCATCCAGGCCCTCAGATCACAAACTCGGGGTCCTCTGCCCCCTGCGCTGGCCACTGCCTCGCGGCCGTCGCGTCGTCCATCGTGGCCTGCACCTCGCCCTGTGAGGGGTGCAGCAAGGTGGGTCAACACCATGGGTCAAAACCACAGGTCAACGCCTGGATGGGCGGGTCAACCGCTGGCTGCGCAGCGCTGCGCGTCGCGTGCCGACAGCTGCTCGCGCATTGCCCTGCAGGCCAAGGCCGCAGCCCCCCACAACCACTGCAGTTTGACCATCAATCCAACATCCACAAGGATGAGGGCGCCCGCACCTCGTGAACGCCCCTGAGGGGGGCCGGCGTGATGTCTGGGCGCGGCGGCGGCAGCGGCGGCAGCGGCGGGGCCGCCGCTGCCGCAGGAGTGGCCTTGCCGTCGCTGTCGCTCCCGCTGCCACCCGCGCCGCCGTTGACTAGCGCCGCTTGCGCCCAGCCGGTGCCGCCTGCCAGCACTGCGACCCTGCTGCTGCCGTTGCCGCTCCCAGCCCCTTTGCCGCTGCCATTCACCCGAACCGGCGCCCGTGGGCCGACGGCGGCAGGCGGCGCCGTGCCGTTGCCGTTGCTGCTGCTGCTGGCGGCGTCGCCCTTCTCGCTCGGTGCCGCCTCGCCGTCAGGGTCAGGGTTGTTGGCGTTGAAGCGGCCGTTCCAAATCATGCCGAGAGCCGGCTTGCCTGCGGCGGCGCAACACACGGCCAACATGCGCGCATCACCACACGGCTTGCATTCAGTGATACGGGCGAGCCGGCAAGACAGCAGCACGCAAGGCAAGCCAGGCGCATGATATGCAAGCCACGTTGCCGGCCCCAACGCTGCCAGCCGACTGCTGGCTTTCTGAATCTGCTCGGGCCGCACCCGAAATCTTGCCGACGGGCTTCGCCGGAGACCCCGCCACCAGCGTGTGCGGCGGCACAGGCTTCAGCACCAAGGAGCCCGCCGCCACCTGCCCGCAGAGAGGGTCGAGGTGTCCAGATCTTTTCCAGGCAGGCCAGGCCACTGACGTCCACACCCCTGCACACAGCCCACGAAAGCCAGCTCACTTGGCCGTTAAAACGTTGCCATCCAGGCAAAATGCACGCACACACCCGCTGTGTGTGCAATCACACCAGCTGACGGGGCCGCACTCACCTGTGCGCCTTGCCCGACAGGGATGTTGCCCAGCACCGTCACGTTTGCCCCGATGAGCACGTCGTCGCTGATCTTCGGGTGGCGGTCCCCGTCCTCCTTGCCGGTGCCCCCCAGGGTGACGTTCTGCCGAGGTTGCGCAAACGCACCGCTGCCAATTTCAGTGCCGGCGCCGGTGCGCAGACGCGCGTGCAGGATGGCGGCACTGCGGGCGGGGGCAGGAAAGGCGGCCGCACCGCCGCCACCTGCACCCCGTGCGCCCCGCTTTGCTGGTACCAACGACAACAACGCGCAGCGCCTCCCCCCCAGGGTGGCGTACGTGGCTGAGCGCGTGCAAATCGTGGTCTGTGCTTTGCGATCCCTTGGCCGCGCCCACCCACCCACCTGCCCTATGGACACGTTGTCCCCGATGACGGCCGTCTCCCCTATCACCACCCCCGTTCCGTGGTCCAACAGGATGCCCCGCCCCAGCACCGCCGCGGGGTGGATGTCGATGGACAGCACCTCGCTGATGCGCGAGTGCAGCAGCCGCGCCATGACCTGCTGCCCGCGGTTCCACAGCGCGTGCGCGATGCGCTGCGTCTGGAGGGCGTGGTACCCCTTGTAGTAAAGCAGCGCCTGGCTGTAGCCGCGGCACGCGGGGTCCTGCAACATTGAAAAAGGGCGGGCACACGCCGGCTTTTAAATGCGTTTGGGGCGCCCGGTCGTGGGGGTCTGCCGGCTGGGGTCGCGGGTCGCTATCAAGGGGGCACGTTGCTGGGAGGGAGGCCCACAGCTGTACGGCGTCGCACCCTTGGCCTCCGGCTAGTGTGCGGGGTCGTTCTCAGGCGCAAACATTCACTCTAGGGTGCATGAGCAAGCCCTCGCACTTCGACCAGGGATAGCCGCCCACACCCAACCACAACTGCCCACCCCCCACCCGTGCACACAAACACATACATATATACACACACACAAGCAGATACACAAGTAAATACACACAGCACGGACACGGACAAACCAACCCCGCACCCCGCGCACCCTCTCATAGCACGCCTCCACGTCCGCCAGGGCAGCCTGCTTCACGCCCGCCTCGCTGGCCAGCACGTCGTGGAAAATCTCCAGCAGCTGGGTGGGCAGCAGCACCGAGTTGGCCAGGCGGTTGGAGAGCACGAAGGCCAGGGCGCGCTCGAAGGAGGGGTGCGCCAGGATGGAGGCGTAGAGGAAGCTGCTGAGGACCGGCTCGTGCGCCGCGTCATGGGAGGCCTCGGCCCTGTGTGTGTGTGCACATGTGTGTGTGTGTGTGTGTGTGTGTGTGTGTGTTCATGCGGGCACGTGTGTGTGTGAGTGTGTTTTCATGCAGGCACGTGTGTGTGTGTGTGTGTGTTCATGCGGGCACGTGTGTGTGTGTGTGTGTGTGTGTGTGTGCGCGCGCGCGTGCGCGCGCATACGCGTGCGCGCGCATACGCGTGCATATGTGTGCTGCTCGGGCGCGTGGAAAGGTGCGGCGCTGATGGTCGCACCACTGCATCAATATTCCTCCAGCAGGCCCCAGAATGCCCCCGCTGCTTCAGCCCCTCGCCTCAGCGCGGCGCCCCTTTGCCCAACCGGCGCAACTTGCCCTCCACACCTGATTTGGCCCCAAACCGCGCGCTCAAACTCCTCGGCGCTGTCCGCCCCCAGGCTTCCCGGACCGCTGGCCGCGCCCTCGCGTCCGCCCGGGTATTCGTCCGAGGCGGCAGCGCCCAGGGCGGTCGGATCCTGTGGGAAGTTCCAGTCAATGATGCTGGCCGCGGGCGCGCCCTCGCCGCTGCCTGGCGGGTTCGAAAACGCGGCGGCAGCGTGCTGGATCAGACACATGAAAATGTGGGTTCTCAAAGGGTTTTTATGAAGGCCAGGGGCCACACGTCCCCCGCGGAGGCTGCGGCAGCCTGTCCGAGTAGGAGCGGGTGCATGAAGCGACAGTACAGCAGCACGGGCTCCACCGAAGGCGATGGTGTTCCGCAGGATGTCGCGCCCCGTCACGATCGGGCGGCGGCAGACCCTACGTTTGGCTTACAACAAAATACTTGCATTCCCTGCATCGCTCACCCGGGGCAACTCGACGGCAGACCCGGTGTCGCGACAGAGCAAGTGATCCACTCCGCCCCTCCCGTGGCCTTCCTCCGCAAGCGCCCCGGGGTGGGCCACGACAACCTAATGTAAAGCTCATGGCTGGCGGTGCGACCAACTACTTCGCACAGCACTTGGCAAGTGCGTTGACAGTGATCAACGAGTGACGAGATGGTTCCTGCAACATGCGTAACATGCCACATTTAATAATTGTTCGGCCGATATGCCAGCATGCACTCTAAGCGCCGGGCGAGTGCTGGGTCTCGCGATGGTTGCAACATGGCAACAGTGTGGTCATGGCGCCGCCCTGTCAGAAATTTAGTCACGCGGCCTGCGGAGGTAGTGGCATTCTGGACGGCCTTGAAAGTAACTGCCCATGCATTTGATACACAGAAGAGGGGCGGCAGGCAGCATCTGCGCTCTGATGCGGCGCTAGTTTTGGCGGCTGGGAATGGCACTCGGATGTGCGGCCCTCCGCACCCCGCGTGAATGCAAAATGCGGCGGGGGAAGCAAGGATTGAGCCCGTCTGCAGCACGGGCACAGAAGCCAGCGGCAGGTGACACTGCGTCAGCGGCGCAGAACACTGAGGCGGATGCCTTCATGCATTTGCACCTGCCGTGCTGCCGCTCATGCCTCCGAAACATCTCTGGGCTGGCTCGGGTCAACGCGTCACAGGATACCCGTCAGCCTAAGCCATTACACATATAGCATAAGCATACATCAAAACATGCTGCTGCACCCACCAAGTGAGCGAGCTCGTTTGCCGGGGGGGGGGGGGTGAGCAGCACCGGGTGCAACAGCCCAACTGACGGCGTTTGGCACAGCTGGGCGCTGTGTCACAGCGCAAAAGACATGAAACACAACGGTCGATAGTGTACACATGATGCACAGGCTTGATGCATGCTTAATGTTGATGCAAAAGGCAAGCTCGATCGGCAGCCCGCGCTTCGCGGCGGGCACGGATGCGGTCGACAAAAAAACCCTGCGCGGCATCCCACGGGCCCCGGAGTCGTTGCCCCCCTTCGTATAGCTTTGACCGGCAGCTTCCCTTTGACTACAGCTTCGACAGGCAGTGGTCCATCACGTCGGCCAGGAAGTCCGCGTCTGCGCGGCTGAACGCCATCGGCGGCTTGATTCGGAAGACGTTGCCGTACAGGCCGCCCTTGCCCATGAGCACCCCCAGGTCCTTCATGCCCTCAAACACCTCCGCCAGCTCCTTGGTGGCCGGCTCCTGCCGCGGCAGCCGGGTTGGGGCGCGGGGACGGCGCGCCGGGGGCTGGTCAGGTGCACGTATGTTGGGCGCCGCACCATTTATTACAAAGCGCACCGCAACCTAGGTACATCGCACGAAAAAGACACACATACACAAACAAGGATACATGCATAAACACACGCACATGCCACTTCACGCACGTGCAAGCTCGCTCTCTCCGCACCTTGGTCTTTTGGTCCTTCACCAGCTCGAGGCCCAGCATGAGGCCGCGCCCCCTCACGTCACCAATGATGGAGTGCTTGGCCTGCAGCCCCGCCAGCCTGGAGGGATGCGCAGACCGGGGGGGGGGGGCGGGGGGACAACCGCAGCAGGGGACGAGTGCGTCGCAGACAGAAGGGCTGAGGGGAGGCGGCCACAGCACAGTGGTCATGAACGTCGCGGCAGCGGCAGCGGCACGCACCGAGCTATCGCAACGAGGCGCCGTCAGCGCCCAAGAAAGACACCAGGCGTGGCCACAGAGCGGGGCAGGGTTACCCAAGCCTTGGTCATGCGCAACAGGAGCAATACAAACGTCCGAGCCAAGGGGGGTCAAAGCGTGACCGCCATCGCGCCCCCACACACGCCGCGCACCGCTCGAGCAGGTGCGTGCCGACGTCCTTGCAGTGGTCCTGTATGCGCTCCCGGTCGATCACTCGCAGCACTGCGCGGCCGCCAGCGCTGCACATAGGGTTGCCGCCAAACCTGCACAGGCGCGGGCGGCCGGAAGGGGTGTCGTGGGCGGACAGCCGCCGCAGCAGGCAACCTCTGTCCCGTCGCCCCCCTCAGCTGCGGGGGTCTGCGCCGGCCCATCAGCAAGCGCAGCCAACGGCCTGTATCCCGCTGTGCGCGTCTGCCGAAGACCCCTCTTCTCGCCCCCCCCCCCCACACACACACACGTCAAAGACGTCCCCGCCCCGCCCACGTGTTGAAGTGGATCGCGCGCGTCAGGCCCGCCGCGATCTCAGGCGTGGTGACCACCGCGGCCAGGGGCAGGCCGTTGCCGATGCCCTTGGCCATGGTGACGATGTCTGGCGTCACCCCCTGCAGCTGGAAGCCCCAGTAGGCGTCACCAGTGCGGCCAAAGCCGGTCTGGACCTCGTCGGCGATGCAGAGGCCGCCGGCTTCGCGCACGATGCGGTACGCCTGGTGTGTGTGTATGTGTGTGTGTGTGTGTGTGTGTGTGTGTGTGTGTGTGTGTGTGTGTGTGTGCGTGTGTATATGTGTATGTGTGTTTGTGTATGCACATGCCTGTTGGGGATGTGTGAACTCTGCGCAGCATGGGGAGCCCGCAACCATAAGAGCCAATGGTGGGGCAGCGGACAGGCGACAGCAGGAACATGCGAACACAAGCAAAAGCCTGACAGGCACATCACTTCTCTCTCTCTCTCTCTCTCTCTCCCCTCCCTCACACACACGACGCGCGTGCACACACACGCTAATACACGCGCACACATGCACAAACGTTACACGCATGTACCACCACCGACACCTGCACATCTAAACAACAAGCAGCAAACACAGCTGCACACACCTCTGGCAGGTAGCCATCCGCCAGGGGCACTGCACCACCGACACCCTGTGTTGCAGCAGTTGGTGCAATGACTGGCTGATCAGGCTAATGGGCCTCTATCTGCAGTGGGCCGCAAGCCATCCCGCAAGACGTTGACACAGGCTGCAGAACTCTTGGCCCCCCTACAGCCAACAGCGGCCTTTCAGGGCCGACGCGCTCGGGCGGAGCCACAGTGGTGAGTAGTGGTGATGGCATTGAGGCAGTTGTGTATGTGTGTTGGGGGAGCAAGGGCCCGTGTTGAGGAGGGGGGGGGTGCAGCGCGCCTGGATGGTCTCCGCAAAGAACCCTGCAACGCGGCCCGAGGTGGCGCCCCTGATGACGTCAGCAACATCTTCCGCATACCTAGGGGCCCAGATGTTGGGGAGGACAGGGCGGGGTTTGTGTTTGTTTGTTGAAGGGGGAATGATTGGTTGCAAGGTGCTGACCGCCATTTTCTTGATTCTGAGTCACCACAAACTCCAACAACTTCAGGGTGTGGCCAGGCTGGCTGGTGCGCTCGGTCCCCTGCAACTGGGTTACGGCGAGCAAACAGAGCTGCAGCAGAACAATGCATCTGGGGACCCGCCGCTCCGCCAATGTCGGGCCCCCAGCCCCCTGCA
>NW_014012406.1:0-4113 GCF_000611645.1 Monoraphidium neglectum
GCATGGTGAGTGACGCGGTGCCGCAGATGACGATGTAGACGACGCGGTGCGTCTCTGCCTCGTGCAGCCATGCGGGCACGACCAGGGCCACGCAGATGGCGGGGACCATGACCTCCATCGACTTTGGGAAGATCTGCCGGCGGCGCGGCGGCAGGCGGGGAGGCGGCTGGGCTCATAGGGAGGCCGTGCGGGCGAGCGGGCGGGCGCGGCCACGGGGGTGGGGGGGAGGCACGGGCTGCTGGGTTGGCAGCTGGTGCAGGTGCCTTTTTGTGCGGGTGTGCTGCTCTGCACGCTGCCGCCAGCCGTCTGCTCCGCCCCTCCTCGCTTGCTTGCTTGCCGCGCCGCACCGCGCCGCGCTAGGCCACCCACCACGCGTTGCCCGAGGGTGTGTGCGTGCCAGTTGCACAGCGAGCTTGCCAGCGACAGCGCGGCGCACGCGGTGATGACCTGGCTCGCGCACGTGATGCAACAAAGTTGAGGAAGGGTCCCGACCTTCAGCCCGGAAGCTGGAGGGGCTGCGACCATGCACGACGCGTGGTCGAGCGTGGTGAGACGCTCGTGACGGCGGTCGAAAGCGCCATGCCACTTTGTTGCTGTTCCCAGGGGGCCGCTGTTGTGCTTGGTAGGATCTCACCTGCTTGAACGCGACGTCCTGGACCGCCACAATCAGGACGGCGGTGCATGCATCGAGTATGTATGCCAACAGCTCGCTCTGGCCGGTAATGCATGGAGTGGGGAGCGCGCACTCGTGGGCACGCCGCGGCGGACGAGCGCTATGTGGCCAGGCGGATGCTGGACAGGGCAGCAGGGTCGAGGCACAAAGGGCCCAAAATCTCAGCCGGCGTAGCGGTGTGCACGCCACTTGAGCCAGGCAGCTCAAGGACCTCACAGGGTGCGTGCGGCAGTAGCTTGCGGCCGCTGACGCCCAGCCGCTGCCTTTGGCGTCGTCCGTTTTGGTCATGCTGCAGGTGGAGCGCCAGGATCAGCCGCATGCAAGCACGTGGGCGGTGGTGAAGGTGTCTGGATGTACTTGTATTGATTTCTCATGTAATTCTTGAATCAACCGTCTCGAGAAAGGCTCCCTCGTGGGCTCAGCGACGGTGAAATGGCCGCAGTGGGCCCTGGTGCCTGATGAGTTCAGCCCTGCTGTAAAATTTGTGGAGGTAATCATCCAACCTTGTGAATAAGCTCGGTTTCAAAATCTTCGATCACACGGAAAACCACTCAGTACCGTGTAGCCCTGCACCTACAGATCAGGGGAGGCTATACAATATCCGGGGCAGGATGCAGAGTCTCGCTGGTGTACAGCGTCATATAACCCTTTATAGCCGACCCTACGTGCTGCCATTACCATTGGCACGTAGCCGCCACGCTGGTGCAATGCGCAGCATGCCGTTGGTGGTGGGCCAGCCCACCCTCCCACCGTGGTGCCGGGCAGCCTTGGCAGACGGCAGCGGGAAGCTCGATGATGGCCCTGGAAACATCAGTCCCGCGGAGGGCGACGCCGCTGCCAAGGCGGTCGGGCCCCTGCAGGAGCAACAGCAGGAGCAGCAGGAGCAGCAGCAGCAGCAGCAGCAGCAGGAGGAGCAGAAGCAGCAGCAGCCTGCTGTCCCCGCACGGCGTGGGTGGTTTGAATCTCTACCGGCAAAGTTGCAACTGTTCATGATAGGGGCCGTGGTGTTGGTGGCGGTGGTGAGTGCTCCTCCCGGGGTGGGCGCCCTCAACAGCGCACGCATGGCGGGCGGCCAAGTCACACACCCAGTCCGAGCGCCAGGCGCAGTGGCGTTGCGTAAATAGTTGGTGCAGGGGCAGTCGATTGACCGGCATAACCCTGTTACAGCAGTTTGGCAGCAGGAGAGGATGCATTATGTTGACTAGCAATGATCTGCCCTGACACTCTCACTCCCATGCATTTGCTGAGCAACTGGCCGCGCTCCCTCTACCCTCTTTTCCACCCATGCAGGTTGGCCTGCCATTCCTGCAGCCCACCATCCTTTTTGGCTCTGGATCGCAGCAGCAGACAGCAGCAACCGTTCAGGAGCAACAGCCCGCAAAGTGTGCTGGGAAAAAGGGTCCTGTCTGCCATGTTCCGCTATGAACACTGCATGGCCACCCCTGCCCGAAGGGTGCTTGCCCGCACCGGCTTGCGTTGCCATCGCAACAGGACTCCGGCCGCCTCCAGGCTCATATCTGCAGGCTCACAAGACTCAGCTGCCCTGCACTATCTGCACGCGCGCAGGCCGTCCAAACCCATCCCTGTGATCACGCCAGTCCTGGAGGGGCTGCAAGCCTTTGCCATGCCGCGCACGCTGCCCGACGGTCGCGTGGAGTCACCCGGCGTGCTGCGCATCTACCTGGCATCGATGTTTATCCTGGCCGCATTCTATGCCATCAGCGCAGTTATCCAGGTGCGCACTGCACATTCGCTTTTGGCGCCACGGCTGAAGCGCTTTTGCGGGCCTTGCTCCAGCCTACCGGCGGCTTGTGTGAAGCCACCTTCGAGACAGAAGGCTAAGGCTTGAATCGCGCTACTTGCCAGTCAGCGATTGTGGGGACGAGCGGTTGCACGCCTTGCATCGATTGTATCTCCTGCCCACGCCCTCCCATGTGCTGCCCCACCATTGTGCGCGGTCGCACGCCAGACCGTCGTCAACGGGCTGCTCGGGGGCCTGCGCGCCATCGGTATCCTCCGAGGTGAGACCGCAGCGCAGGCTGCAGGAGTAGGAGGTGTCATGAGGCAATCTCGTTTGCATAGCATGCTCAGCCCGGCCCCCACCAATGTGGAGCACCCAGCCACTCAGCCACGCGCCACTTTGCCACTTTGGCGCACCCGCAGGCAACAGCACATTCAAGGAGCAGCCTCAATAGGCTCAGTCAGGCTGGCCTTTGTAACACTGCCAGGCACCTGACTGGTTTCATTGCAGCCTGGAGACCAAATAATGGCTTTCATTCAGGCATCATGCAACCAACAATCAGAAGGAGGCAACAATGTGCTTACGTACTCCAGGCCCATAGTGTTGCCACCACGAAGGCAGTCGTGTTACCCAACAAGTTGAAGCTATGTAGGACTTCAGCTGCAGTCATTCCTTAGGCTCTTCATCAGCGAGCCGTTCCAGCTCTCGCCGCAGCGACTCCTCCACTTCCTGTGCTGTGGGGGTCGGCTGCGGGTCCACCTGCGGTTCGTCCGCCTGTCCTGTGCCCACTTCGTCCGTCGGGTTGACAATCTGTAGCCCTATACCCGCCTGACTTTTGAACGACTGGCTCTTGGCCACTGCGAGGAGGGGCCAGGGGTGCAAGAAATGTGTCGGCTCTGTTGGTGCAGGTGGTGGCGTCGTGAACGCACCTCCTGTGCATCCCATGCAGCTTGACGCCATGCACCAACGGGCACGCAGGAGCGGGCCTAGTAGGTCTATCGTAATGCAGTAAATGTACTCCTTCTTGTTCAGCGCAATCCTGGCAACCACTCGCTCACGGCATTGCTGCGCTCCTGCTTCCGGACCTGTTGTTGGCGGTCCGTTCCCGTTGGAATCCGCCATTTATCAAAATTATATTAGATTGCACTTATGCTGGGGCCTGTCTGTGAGGGACGCAAGATCGCGGGCGGCAAAATACTGCAGATGTGAATGTATGGTTGTAGTTGGTCGGATGTGCGAGCAGGAAAATTTGTGACCGTGGCGTGCTGAGAGGTACACCAGGTCAGGCGTGACTGCGGGCGCCACAGTGGGCGCGCGTCGTTCCTCATCGATTTTGAATTGTGCCTGGCTGTCACAGCACCAAAACAGGATGGCTGCATGTTACTCGCCAAATACGAATGGACAAGAACCGTGCATTGCACGAAACGTAAGAGCAGTTAAAGGGTGCACGCGTGCGTGTCAGTGACGATGGTGGTGCCGCAGTATCAATTGGTGCGAGTGCCCGCCCCAGCGCTTCCCCTTTCCCGTCAGCCGGGCTCCGTCTGCGCCCATACGGCCATTGGCCCAGGCAGAGGCCAACACGTGCCCGCAACTTGGCGCGCCATTGAGCAGGCTCGGGCCCTAGCGAAAACAAGTCTAGCACAAACAGGGTCAAATGGGTCTCCCGGGGCGGGGGCGTCCGCATAGCCAAGGGGCGGGG
>NW_014012406.1:4594-5085 GCF_000611645.1 Monoraphidium neglectum
GGGGGGGGGTGCCCGCCACAATGCATCCGCAGCGCCCTGCCGCTCCACGTTAAGGTTTATGCAGCGCGTCATGCCGTGCGCCCAGAGCGCCAGGCGCACCCGGCTGCGCCAACATCCGGATCACTCGCCTTTCTCGCCCTCGCCGCCGGCACCGCCCTCCTGCCCTGCGCCGCCCTCCTCCCCTGCGTCGCCCTCCTCCCCTGCGCCGTCGTCCCCCCCTGCGTCACCGCCCTCGGCCTTGTCCTCGACGCCGCCCACGAAGCCCTCCAGTGCGGCGACTGCGTCGTCGCCGTTGGCTGCCACGGGCTTGTCATCCTCTTTGGGGGCCGCCTCCGCCGGTGCTGGCGCCGCGGGGGCCTCTGGTGCCACCGCGGCGGGCGCCGGCGCGGGCGCAACGGGCGCCGGCGCGGGTGCGACGGGCGCCGGCGCGGGCGCCGGGGCAGCGGGTGGGGGCGCAACGACCGCGGGGGGCGCCGCCGCCACCGGCGGGG
>NW_014012406.1:5723-16858 GCF_000611645.1 Monoraphidium neglectum
GGTGCAGGCGCCAGGGCAGCAGCTGGCGGAGCAACTGATATCGCCGGGCGAGCCGCAGCCGCGGCTGCCGCGGCCGCCTGTTGCTGCTGCTGCTGCTGTTGCTGCTGCTGCTGGAGCAGCGCCGCCTGCTGCTGCAGCAGGGCCTGCTGCTGCAGGGCCGCGGCCTGCTGACCCTGGATCATGTAAGGCTGGCCGTTGATCATGGTGACGTAGCCGCCCTGCTGCGCTGCCTGCATCTGAGCAAGCAGCTGCTGCTGCGCAAGCAGCTGCTGCTGCTGCGGGGGAAGACCGGCGGCGCCGATGCCGGGCGCAGCCATGCCTCGTGCTGCCATCATTGCCGCGACCTGGGGGTTGACGCCACCCGGAAACACGCCCGGCTGCATCGACGCAGCGGGGCGGGGGGCGGCCGCCGGGCCGTCAGACGCGGCGCTCTTGCGCGGCCGGCCACGCCGCTTCGGGGCGGGCTCGTCATCATCGGGCTCCTCCGCGACAGCGTCCTCGTCGTCGTCAGGGCGCTGCAGGCTGGAGATGATGGTGGCCATCCGATTGCCGGCGTTGCGGCGGCGCGAGCGCTCCGACACCGCCGAGGGGTAGGCCGAGTGATGATCATAGCCCTCCTCGTCATCGAAGTCATCATACCGATCAGCTTTCCTACGTCCCGCCATCCTGGCTGCGGAAAGGAGCCGGGTGGGCCGTATCAGGCCAGGGGGGGGACAGGGAGGGTAGGCAGGGCGTCGGCATCGGCAGTGGGGCGGGGAAGATGAGGGCACACCACGCGCAGCGAAACCCCTTGTGGAGTGTGCAATACGAATGGTGGGCTGGTCCTCGAAGCAAGCTACTGATGAGTTGAGCCCCGGGGCAAGGCCAGATCGGTGCTCAAGCGGGGACGCCAAGGCGCCGCTGAGGCCGATGACATGACACCGTGAGTGCCAGTGGGTATTGCTGAGGCCATCCCGTGGGCGGACATCGCCCCGCAGAGGAGGCAATGGCCTGGCTGCCAGTGCAGCACCTGGCGTGGTGGACCACCTCCCCGCAGCCTATCGTTTGCCAGGTGTAGACCCACCTGTCACGGAGGTCTCCTTGGTGGGCGATCAGGCCCGGAAGGCGGTGCCAGGCCGCGCGGGGCAACAACACTGACACTGCGGCCACAGGCGAAGGGCAGAAGTGCAGTTCTCCGGGAGGAGAGAATGGTTGCAAGGACAATCACAACTGCACTTCAGCGAAACAGATGGGCGCCGTGGCACCAGGCCTGCAGGCACTGGTGCCCACCCCCTTGCCGACGACCCTTGCCAATGGCGCAGAAGCACGCGGCCGTCGATGTCAGAGACAATCACTGTCTCTGTTGTGTGTTATGGCAAAACAGCGTCGTTCGCAGATCATCTACCTCGATTTGCGCCCCTATGCGGCATCGCAAGTGATGAGGAGCTTGAAATCGCTAAAAAATCTTGGTGGAGGCGCCCAGGAGCCATCTGGCGCGGCAATGCATGCATCAGCCGCAGGCGGCGACACGGCGGGTTGACTTTGGGCGAAACCCAATATTTTGCATGGGCAGCGCCACCGCAGCACATCAAAGAGTTTAATTGTTGGGGCGGGGAGCTGCGCAATCGGCACAGGCACTCACTCGCAGCGCTGGCTTCGCTGGCCACCAGGCTCTGCCCAAGTCTGGCTCAACATGGGCCATGATGAATTGTGCTCGAACATGCGACAAAGCCAAGGTTCCCACACACTCGCGGGATTGTTATTGGCCTTCCACAATGCACAAACCCCATTTAGGGGGGGGGGGGGTCCAACTTGTCCGGCTGGCAAACATCGCATTACACAGATCCTGGATCAGCCAAAGGCCAGCCGATCTACAAATTGGTCAGACACCAGGCAAAAGCAAGCAAATGTCACCAGTCCCAACAGTCAAGTGTGTGTATGTGTGTGTGTAACAGCATGTCAGGAGTATGGTTAAAGGTATAATTAAAAAATATGAATGCCATGGGAAGTAAAGTAAATGGACTTGGACCGCTGAATCCTGCGTTTGTTCCCGAGCCAACAGTCAGCAGCAGGCTTGGCATGTACCCAAAGACAACAGCAGCAGCGCACGAAGCGGCAGCACGACGAGGTTTGATGGACGCCCCCCCTCCGCCCTCTGCTGTTGAAGATCGCCCGCCCTCACGAAGCCGCCCCAAAGCCCACCGCACCCCAGCAGGGCGTCGCTGGGCCCGCGCGAGCCCCGCCACACGACGGCTGGCGCTGCAAACACTGCGTTTCCGCGCGGCGCGCAGGAGGGCTCTATCGCCTGCCGTGTCAAGAGCCCGCGAGCCGGATGCCCTCCGCGCCGCGGCCCCCCAGCTCCACCAGCAGCGCCGCCGCGTGCAGCTTCCGCCCCAGGTCCCGCGCCTTGGCGCGCGCCGCCTGCGCAGCCTCAGCGGCGCGGCCGGCGGAGCCGAGCGCCGCGGCCAGGCCGGCCTGCGCGTCGCCGTCGGCGCGCCAGTGCTCCTGCGCCTTCTGCACGCCGACCCGAGCTGCCTGCGCGCGCGGCCGCGGCCACGGTGCCGGGAGCCACGTCATCATGTGCGCATGACGGGGCCCCTCACGCGGATCAGCGCGCGTGCTGGCGCGCCCTGGTGCTGAACACCCCGCGCCACCGGCTGAAACGCCGCACACCCTGCTGCCTGACCCCCTCCATCTCCCACACAGCAAGCGCGCCTGCGCAGCCCCGCACCTCCTGGGCCGTCTTGCACGCCGCCGCCGCGTGCACGAGGTTGTCGGCCACCTCCGCCGGCTGCCCGTCGGCCGCGCCGCCCTCCACCGCGCCCGCCGCCGCCGCCGCGTCGCCTGTTGGGAGCGGGTGCACCCACACAGGCTTCCCCTCCAGCCAGTTCCCGGCCCAGCGCTGGCCTGCAAAGCCACAGTCAACACGTTCAAGTGGGCAGCCATTGAGGGTCCGCAGAACCAACGCAACTGGGCTTTGAGGCGCAGGGTCCATCACAACAGGGCGCATAGCTGTGCTTGGGTCTGCAGCGCATGCTGTGTGATGCAGCCCAGCGGGCCCTGTGAGGTGGCGATCCTGGACTCGTTCAACATGAGCCCCTCCCATGTGTGACACCGCACGCACCCGTCTCCACGGTGTATATGCTCCAGCCGTGCTTCTTCCCCTTCTCCCAGCGCCCCTCGTACTTCTGGCCGCTGGCAAACACGTACACACCGTAGCCCTGCAGGTGGGGCCGCAGAGAGGGCGACGCGTGGCGGGTGGGCGGGGGTGCACACGCAGGGTTGCCCTGCCACTGGCGGGCACTCCCGACCCATATTGCGTGGTCCACGCTCGGAGGGTGCTGGCCTGCGGCAACAGTCGGGCTGCATGGGCTACACTCAACGTCGTCCTATCAGCGCGCACACACCAGTAAATTGGCACGCCTGCGACCCCTTCGCCCGGAGCGACTTCCCACAGCCCCCCGCGCCCCACGTCCGCCACGGCGGCCGCCCCGCCAGTCACCTGCGGCAGGTCCTCCTCGTATTCCCCGGTGTACTGGTCGCCGTTGGCGAAGGAGTAGACGCCGTAGCCATGGCGCTTGCCGCGCGCGTACTCGCCCACATAGTTGCTGTCGTCAGTGCACTGGAAGGGGGGGGTGCGGGTTGCGGCGGGTCGCACAAGGAGTCGAGGCGCACAGCGGCGGCGCGGCGCGGTTTTGTTAAGGCCGCGCTGAGGCCGCACAGCGCGTGTTGCGGCAGTCATCAATGCGTTGGCTCGCCAGCCGCGCGAGCTACAGCGTGAGCCGCCGCGGCGTCGATCAGAGGTCGTGCAGGGGCCCTGTGCACGCCGCGGCCGGCAGCGCGCTCCCCCGCCCATCCCCACGCAAGGCCCAGCCGCGCAAGGGCTTGAGACGCGCGCCTGGCGGGACCCCCCACCTGCTGCATGCCGATGCCCTCGCGGACGCCCTTCTCCCACTTTCCCTCATAGTAGTCCCCGTTGAAGAACCTTGGCGGTCGTCAGGAGGGCGGGCGCAAGGTTGGTCGTGCTGGGCATGCTGATTGGTCGCCAGGGCACAGCCCGCACAGGCTGCACCCACCACCATTCCAGGTTCACCCAACCGCGGCAGCAGGCAACCAGCCGTGCCCAGCCACACTTGCTGCTTCAAAGCAGGACCTTCCCACAATCAGATCCGGCTGCAGCCAGCAATTCCCTCACGCCCGGCCCACAGACACACACCTGCAGACGCCCCAACCGGAGCGCAGCCCGCCGCTGTACTGCCCGCGGTAGGTGGAGCCCTTGGCAAAGGTCTCGCTGCCAGCCCCCTCGTACGTCGCTGCCGCCCACTCGCCCTCATACCTGGGGGGCGCGAAACATGGAGGGCGGGGCCGCAGACAGCGGCGGGCGAGGCCGTTTGGCAGCTGGGCGGACAGCAAGCCGTGTGCGGGGTAAGCCACTCCCCGTGCTGGGCCCGCAGCCCCACACGTGCGAATGCAGCCCTGTCTGTGAGCATCGAGCGTGCCCCTGCGTCAACACCTCTTCATCTTCGGCGCTGCTCGCCCCTCCTCGGCAAACGCCAGCTGCAGGCGGTTGGCCAACACACCCGAACCCCTTAGCTGCCAATACACACACACACCCACACACACACATGCGCGCACGCGCGCGCACACGCGCACGCGTGCGCGCACGCACGCACGCACACGCACACACGCACGCACGCACACGCACGCACGCACGCACGCACACACACACACACACAGACACACACACACACACAAACATGATGTTTCTTCACGTGCAACCCCCGCTGCGCACCTGCCCTCCGGGCTGAAGGAGTACACCCCGGCCCCTGCCATGCGGTCGTCCGTGAAGTCGCCCTCGTACACATCAGCGTTGGTGAAGCAGTAGCAGCCCTCCCCGTTCTTGCGGCCCCCGCTGTACTTGCCCTGCGGACCCCGGACGCGCGGGGCGGCGCGGCAGCACGCGTGGGGCGATCGCGGCATTGGATGTTTTGCTCCTGCCAGGCAGCGTCCTACCAACGCGGGTGCGACCGCGCATGCGGCGCCTAAAGGCGTACTGTCAACAGAGACAAAAGAGGCCATCCGTGCGGGCCAGCCATTCACCTTGTACACGTCACCATTTCGCAGCCGCTTCATGGCGTAGTCCCCCATCTTCAGCACCTTGCACGGCCCCGCCGCCACTGGCCCGCTGCCCGCAGGCCCCGCCACCGCCGCTGCGCCGGCCGCGTCGCCGCCGGCGGCGGGCGCGTCGCGCGCAGAGAGGAAGCGCGCCGCAATTGCCGCGCCCTCCCGGTGCGCGCGCTGCGCGAGCGCCGCCTGCGCGGTGCCGACCGCGCGCAGCGCGCCGTCCAGCGCGGCGGTGGACGTCAGCTGGCGCTGCAGCTGCGTCGCGACGAGGTTGAGGGGCGAGACGGGGGCGTCGCGCAGGCGGCCGTCCAGGCGGCGCGTGGCGGTGTGGAGCTCCCTATCAACCACGGACAGCTCCTGAGGGGTGGGCAGGTGGGATCGCCGCCACACACGAGGTCAGGAAAATGGGCCGTGAGGTGGAGGACTCCTGGGGCAAACTCAACCGCTCGAGCGCTTGTTGCGAAAGGGGTGCCAAAGGTGCGCGTACGCAGGCGGCACGCAAAGCACCGACTTGCTGCTTCGGATGAGGCCGCCGCCAAGCTTTGCTGTCGGCTTGCTGCCCCAGATCCAAAGCTCGCCGCCCGCGCGCCCATCCGCCCACCTGCTGCAGCCGCCTGGCGCTGGCCGCCACCTCCACGGCCGCGCCCTCCGCCCGGCCCGCCACGGCGGCGTCGATGTCGGAGATCAGCAGGGCCGCATGGCACCGCAGCGTCGCGCACGCGTCCTGCAGGCTGCGGACCTTGCCCCTGCGGCAGACGCGCGCGGGAGAGGGGACGCCCACGTGCAAGCCCCGCGCACGCATTGGCTGGAACCCACTGCCCCGCTTGCCGGCGCAGCGCAGCAAAGCGGGAGTGCTACAAGGGCACACAATGGGCGAGCACATATTACACTTCGGCCGCCAGATCCATAAGCATGTCAGCTCTGTCGATAGCTGTGCTCAGGCCCCCCCCCCACCGCGCCCAAAGATCAGGCCTCACCTGTGGCCCAGGTTGTCTGTGCTGCTGCCCAGCGTCTCCACCACCCCGCTGCAGCTGGCCGCGCCCTTGGACAGCACGCCCAGCGCCTCGGCCGCGGCGTCGAGCGCGGCCTGCAGCAGGCTGCGCCCGCCGGGGCTCAGCGGCCGCGCCATCTTGCCTGAGGGGCGGCGGGCGCGGCGAACCGGTTGGGTGCGTGCAGGCGGGTCGCGGCGCCGCTTCACCGCCCGTTTCCAGGCATGCCAGGCCGCTCAATTTGACCACATTGACCAAGTCCTTGCCAGTTCATCCACTCAGCCATTGCAGGGCAGCATGCGTTCCCTGCGCGCCCCACCACCGCTCAATCCCACCGCACCCCACCACCGGCGCTCAGGCCCCTCACCTGCCAAGTCGTCGTCCGCCACCACCAGCCGCGTCGTGCACACGGGGTCCTCCGCCTGCGACCGCAGCTGCGCCAGGTGCTCGTCGCCGTGGCTGACCACCTGGAAAACGGCCACCGTGCCAGACCGCTGCCAGCGAGCCAGGGGGTGCAGGCAGGAGGCGCGGTCGGGGGTTCCGCGCGCTTGACAAGTGTTGAGCACCAGGCCGCCCCCAGCGCCCGGCGCCCGCTGTCCCCCGGGCTTGCCTGCATGTGTGGTAGGGCCATGCAACGAGGGTGGCGTGCAAAGCAAATTGCCGCGGCATGGGGACCCTGCAGCGGCCTCGGCCCACCTCGTCGTCGTCGTCGGCATGCGCGTGCGACCTGGGCGTCGTCACCGCGGGCGCCGGCGCCGCGCTCCTCCCCGCCACGGGGCTCGCCGACGGCATCCGCTGCGGCGCGCACGGCCGCCGCTGCTGCTGCTGCTGCGGCCAGCCGCCGGAGGCTGACGCGGACCCCGCCGCGCTCGCTGCGCCGCGGGGGGAGCTGCCGCCGTTTGCGGAGAGGGACGCCACGGCCGCCGTGACCGTTGCGACGGAGGACGCCCTTGACATGTGGGCGCCGGGGTTTAGGCTGCCGCTGGTCTTGAGCTGCGAGCGCAGCGACTGCTGCGGCTCCATTGCATAGCTCCAGTTGCCGCTTGATGTGCGGACTGGGCCGCAAGAGAGGCCGGCGCACGCGGCGGGGGGCGCGGTCAGCATGTTAGAGCCAAGCCCTAGGAAGTAGAGCCACCAGGAATGCTCTGGGCCCGACCCTGTGCTCTTGCCGCCAGCATTGCGCATCTCAGCACACACACACACTCACACACACACACTCACACACACACACACACATGTCCTCAGGACCTGGACAGCCCCTCATTTCCCCCTCGTCGCCCGCCGCTCACATCCGCTGCGCCCGTTTGTGCTGCCCTGGCTGAGGTTGTCAAAGTTTGACGCCATCCAGCCCGGCACCGGGATCGAGTCGGTGCCGCCCTTCACGCTCTGTGCGCGCCGCTGGCGCGCGTCGTAGCCGTCGAGCGCCTTGAGCCCTGCGGCAGCGCCGGCGCCAGCACGCAGCTTTAGTCACAGGCTGGGGCTGTGACCATTGCGATGAATCAAAATGTCATGCGATTGTTCGCACACAATGGTCTGCGTGTGGACAATCACATCAGGCTTTTACTAGCGACATCAAACCATCACCGCATCAGGATTGATTGGCTGCACAAGCAGACCGTGTGCTCACGCTTGAGGTACTTGTGCAGGTACTGCAGCAGCTCCAGCGTGTCCACCTTGCTGCCGCGCAGCAGCTTCTGCACGTTCAGGTCCTGCAGGGGCGCACGTGCACGCACGCACACGAGGCGCCGCACCACGTCGGTCAGCCCGGCGCAAGACGCCGCGATAACCGCGCGGCACCCGCCGTCCAGCGCGGCTGTGGGCGCGACGTCGCACGGTCTCGCAGTCGCACAGTCACCACGATGACGGCAAGGTTAGCAAACGGCGTGAGGGAGCATGCCGCCCAGCTCCATGCCCACGCGCACCCGGGTGATGTTGAGGGAGTTGAGCCCCGACTGCAGGAGCTTGTAGTTGGGCAGGGAGTCGTGCTCGTCACGGGCAAAAAAGTTGACCTGTCAGGGGAACGGCGCGGCAGGCCGTGCGCGGCGTGCTCGGCCCGCAGGGGCGCAGTGCTGGCTCAGGGACCTGCCGCCTCACCACCGCGAATGGACCCCTGCTGCCGTCAGAGTTCCACAGGCAACTGCACATCGAACCAAAAATTGCGGACTGTGCATGCTCGTCCGCATGTGGCACTGTTGTGGTGTTCGCGGCTGCATGCGTTGCTGCATTGGGGGGCGGCTGGGGCTGGCATTGCTTCGAGGGCAGCGGGTGCAAGGCAGCACTCGCACCTTGTTGATGTTGACGACATTGCTGAAGTACGCGTCTAGAAGCTGGCAGAACACGGCGCCCGAAGCGAACTGCGCGGCAAGCGGCAAGGTATTCGGGGCTTCCTCACGGCCTCGCCTGGGGCAGCAATGCAGCTGCCGGCCGGCGGGTTGGACAAGCGCACGAATCCCTCACGCTAGCCTGCCTGCTGTGGCGCACACACTACTCAGTAAGTTATTCTGGCATGTGTAATAACCCAGGACTGCGTGGTTTCCTTCGCGGGCACATCACTTCCTGCGTGGCGCGCAAACAGCGCGATGCGCTGGCGCGGCATGTGGCGTGCGCTGTGGCCCAACACAGTGGTCGTGCGCCCGGCGGCACACCTGCTCGAGCTTCGTCAGCTGCAGCTGCAGCAAGTTATTGATCCAGTCTATAAGGTCTGTTTTGGACGCATATGCGGTGTCGCCCTCCTTGGAGGGGCTACCGCTGCTGCTCATGGCTCGAAACGCGCCCTTCGCGCGGATCCTCCGGCTGTCAGCGCGTCGATCTTCTTATTGGTGTCTAATCCTCTATATGGGCCCGCAGGTTAGATGGACAACGCTGCGCCGGGGTGAGCCCACTGAACGCCACAGCGAAGACGCTCTCATACCGGTATCATTCAGTTCTCATTTAATTGTACAGAGAAATACTCAGTATTCGCTTCAAGCGATCCGATATACCATAGGCGTCGGTTTCTGTGTCCACTGTAGAAGTGGGTCGATCTTCGGTGGCTCCTGGGCTTTGCACGTATATCTAATCGGTGTCTCTGACCTGTTACAGCCTGAAGCTCTATCCCCCACCCCGACACCTTGGTTGACCGCGATTGACCCCACAGCGGTGGCGCGCGCACAGACGGCCGCGCTGCGCAGCGTCGCATCCAACGGGAATCATGGGGCTGCTGCAAAAGCTGCTGGACTTGTTGGGATTAGGGGGCAAGAAGGTAGGCACATCCGCTTGCGTGTTGCTGGCTTGCCCTCGGCATCGGCAAATGCAGTGTGTGCTCTGTGAGCACACCTGCTTGCTGCACACACCAGCGCGGTGCATGTCCCTTTACTGCCGCTGACACCCTCCACCGGCAGGTCAACGTGCTGGTTGTCGGCCTCGACAACAGCGGCAAGACCACCACCATAGAGCGGCTCAAGGTGTGCAAAGGCAATAGGCCAGCACGGGGAGATGCAAGGCGCGATTGGCCAGGAGCGACTCGTGCATGCGTTAGGTGCTCATGTAGGACGTTTAGCTATGCCCTCGGCCTCCTCGGACACTTCAAAATAGTGGTGTTTGCGCCGGCGCGTCCACACCGCAGCCGCGCAGCAAGCAAAGTGTGGAGGTCGCCCCCACTGTGGGATTCAACGTGGACGAGTTCCAACGGGGGTGAGTGGGCCCCCACCCCCACCCAACTCCGTCCTGCGCGGTCCCAAGCATGGGCGACGGCCCTTGCTGAACCCCTTGGGCACCTAGCTGCCCCGCTGGGTGCTTGCAGGCCAGCCGCGGCCGAACCTTTTGGGGCGTCCAAGCAAGCACGCATGGCTTCCCGTCTGCCCGCATCAATCTGCCCTGTCCCCAGCTCCTCACTACCCCAACGCCTTGAACTCACAGCGGCCTCAAGTTCACCGCGTTTGACATGAGCGGCGCGGGGCGGTACCGCGTGCTGTGGGAGCAGTACTATCAGGAGGCTCAGGCGGTGGTGTTTGTCATTGACAGCGCCGACAAGCTGCGCCTGTGAGAGCCGGCGCGGGATGGGGCGGGCGCCAGGCGGCGGCCGCGGGGAGCGGACGTTAGGGTACGCATGCGACTGGCGGCTCGGAGTCGCAGAGCAACCAGAAGCCTGCAGTTGCGACTGTGAAGCAAGCTTTCACACGCGTCGCAACATAACGCGGTTGGTTGCTGCCGCAGGGTTGTCGCGAAGGATGAGCTGGACAACATGCTGGGGCACCCGCAGCTGGGGCGCGGCGTGCCGCTGCTGCTGCTGGCCAACAAGCGCGACCTGCCCACTGCGCTCAGCCCTGTGGAAATCGCCCAGGTGGGCCTGAGAAAGAATTAGAGACGGGAGGGCGCAGGCACACTTTGCTCTCTACTTGCTTGCACATGTGGCACGGCGCCGAGCATTGGCTGTTTGGTTTTCAATCTGGTTGCGGGCAGCTGGGTGTCTGCAAGCGTGCGCACAAGCTGCACAGCTGCACGCCTCAATACTACTACAGCCTGCGCGCCGATCGACGATCTCTGCACGCGGCCCACCTTGACTGCAGGCGCTGCGCTTGGAGGACATCCGCCAGCGGCCGTGGCAGATCGTCCCCAGCAACGCGCTCACTGGGGACGGCCTGGACCGCGGCATCGAGTGGCTGGCGGGGAAGCTGCTGCAGCGATGAGATCAGCAGGGCCACTGTCACGTGCAGGCATGCAGGGGCCCCAGAGCAACTGAGGCTGTTTTGGGGCCCCTTGTGCTTGAGCAAGAGGAAGGTGGTATGTTCAGGCTGTGGTGGCCCATGCAGCATGCTGAGCATGCTCGGGGTGTTTGCAAGGTGGTCTTATGTACAGCAGGTTCAGAGGACTGTAATTGTGATTGTGCTGCTTTAATTGTGTCGCTCATCAAAAGCATGGCCCGGCCTGGTGTGTGCGCTGGTCTTGGAAGCCAGCCCGTCGAAGAGAGCGGGCTTGATAGAGGATTGCATGAATGTGCAGGACTGACGGTCCGGTGTTGAGCCCGCCACCGGCGGTAACTCTTGGCGCCCCCCCCCCCAAACC
>NW_014012405.1:0-15729 GCF_000611645.1 Monoraphidium neglectum
GGTGAGGGGGGGGTAGGGTCACGGGGAGGGTGAGAGCGTGTGGGTGGGGGGATGAAGGGGAGACGCTCCAGGATGGGGCCCCTGGTGAGCAGGGCCAGCCACCAGGCTTCCCGTTGCAGGGGTGCTTGACTACTGCAGCCGCTGCGTATGGTGATGCGACTACCATGCTCCAATCAGGATGACATTGATTGGAAATGGCAAGTTGTGTGTGATCAAGTGGCAGGGCAGCACGCCCAGCAGCGCCGCGGCGCGTGAGCACTGGGCGATCCAGGCTCTAGAATTGTCCGTCCACAGGTGTCGCGCCACCACATTGCCATTGCGCCCCCGTGCGGGAGGATAGCTTGCTTGCATGAATGGCCACATGATTGGAACCCAACATCATCGGCCGAAACGTGCCAATGTGCCGGGATTGTGGCTGCGGCGCCCTCTTCAAGCAAGAGCTTGAATCTGACTGCTTCGCCTTTCGCAACGGCAAAAAACATGCGCTGCTCGCAATCGGCAGGCCAGCTGCTACAGGCGCAGCGCTTGTTGAATGCGTACCCTCTTATAAGAACCATACAAGCTGCAACAGCGCCCACCTCAGCTTGGTACTGGAAGGTCTCCTCAGTGGTGGCGGCGTCGGCGGCAGCCGCCGAGGTCATGAGGTCGCGCGCCAGCGGGCGAGCCGCAAAGGGGCGCTGATCCGGCATGGAAAAGGCACTCAGGGCTCGCATCTGAGGCGCCGCGGGGCGCCTGAGAGCCACGGCCCGCGGTGCGATCTGGGCATGCTTGCAGGTGGGCGTAGCGAGGAGAGGTGATCGATGCAGCTGTGATAGCTGAGGTGCCAAAGCGCCGTCCGCAGTTAGGCCCAGCGTGCGCGCTCACCGTCAGGCCCGCAGCAGAGCGCGCGACGCCACGAAGCATCCTGGCGGCAGCAGCTCGCGCAAACATGCACTATTGCAAGAGAGTAGCAGGCAATGCCCCAAGAACAATGACGAAAAGGCCGCTTGGCCAAAATAGGCCTGGTGGCGAGCGGCTCTCGAAGCCTCTTTCCGAGGCTGGTAGGAGGTCAGAGGATGCCGGTGGTTGCCTTGATGGCCACAAGCAATCCGCATAAGATCCCTGCACCCACGCGCCTAGACCTGCCAATGTCCGACAGCTGCCATTCGCATGGCACCCTCTGGCCGGCGGCTGCACTGTTTTGTTACCAGCAATCTGCTTTAAAACCTGCCTTGATGACCCCCAAAACACCCAAAGACAGATTAAATCCTTTCATTACTCCTTTGCCAGCGCCCAGAGCCTCATGCGCGCGGTCAGAGGCTTGTGCCGCTCATCCTCGCTGCTCTCATCCTCGTCGCTGTCGTCATCGCTGCTGCTGCTGCTGCGCCCACCTCCGCCTCCACCTGCGCCCCCGTCGCCGCCGCGCATCCAATCGACAGCCTGCGGCAAAAGTATGACGGACACTCAAGCAAAGGGAACAGTGACTCGGCAAAGCCGTTGGTTTGACCTTGGTTTGACCAAGGTCAGACGTGAGCATCAATGAAAGACGCACCAAACCCAGATCAATACAGGCCCCACAACCAGAAAATCCTAACTTGCCCTCAGAACCCACCTGCTCTGGACTTGGATACGAAATTGACAGCCTCGACTCCCGCCCCCGCCCCCGCCGCTGTCGACCAGAGGGCCGTGCTGCTACGCTGCCACGCCCGCCCACACCGCCTCCGCTGGCCATCTCCTTCCACAGCAGCCGTCCATCCGCTATAACGCGGCAGGCCCTCCACGGCAAAAGGGCGTGACGGCGCTCTGCCAGGGCCCAGCAAAGGGCGGCAGCGCGTGTGAGAAGGGGCGCGCACTGCATGCAGCTCATGCGCAACCCCAAACGCACGCCGGAAAGGGTGGGCCAAAGCAGGCGAGCTGTTCCTTGAGCAAAATAGGGGCCAACTCACCTGCCGCGAGTTCCCGAAACAGCGCCGCCAGCTTGTCAGCACCCAGCTGCTGACCAGCAACTGCCAGCCCCCCGCTTTCTGCAGCTTCTCCAACTGCCGTGGCCAGGCCCAAGGCCGCCTCGGCTGCAGCCACACGCGCTGCGCCCCTCCGTTCAAACACTCGCAGCACCGCGTCGGCCCATAGACCTGCATCTGCTGCCACCATACCCCGCCATGCACGGCACACGCATGCTGCGCGCCCCAGTGACAAAGGATCCAGTGACCCAAGAATCACTTGGGTGACCTCGTCGGGTACGTCTACAAACGTGAGTTCCGCCTCCTCATCTTCCAAATCATCACCATCTGATGCTGCCCCTCCCAATTTGTCGTTGCTGCCGCCGCCGCCGCCGCCGCCACTGCGCCGCCGCCGCTCCCTGTGGGCGGCCAGCCCGGCACGCTTTGCCTGTCCAAGCAGCTGCGTGCGCCGCTGCTGCGGTAGCGCGCGCCCGGCCGCGTCGACCGCAGCGGCTTGCGCCTGGCGGACAGATTCGCGTCTGGGGAAAGGGCACACAGGCGCGAATGGGGCGAATGGGGTGGGTGTTTGCAGCTGCACACGTTCTGCAAGTGACTGGATAAGGTGCATGCACCTGTGCCGGTTGAAAAGTAACCCCCGCGCCGGGCAGCCGGCGTGCCCGATGAGAACACTGCAAAAAATGTTCGGCGCGGCGCCCGCTTCGCATACGTGCAACGCAGGCGCCGCAGCAAGCCGGCGCCCCGCACGGCCCCAAACGCACCCGTCTGTCAGCCGTGCCGCCGCCATGAGGTCCTCAAAAATGGCCCCCTGCAGCTTCTTATCCGAACTCCGATACTCTTCCTGCACCACCACCCGCAGCTCCTGCAGAGCGCGCGCCCGCAGGTTCCTGGTGCGGGTGGCATGGACAGGGGAGGGGCCAATTGTGAGCGGTACGACAGCGAAGCACGCACTGTGCATGCATGGCCGATCGCCGGACTGCCGCAGCACACACATGCTCAGCATGCTGGGCGCATGCTGCTCCCACCTGTTGGCGAGCCCACCGCAAATGTCTGCAGCGGCGTAGCGCTCTAGGCGCAGGCACCCGGCGCTCTCGTCGCCGCTGCTGTCGTCGCTGCTGTCGCTGATGCGCGGGGGTTGCCGGCTAAGTTGTTGCCGCCTAATTCGCGGTGGCATGGCCTTACCCCAGCGTCAAGTGCGTGGATGAAAATGTGATTTTGAGAAATTAATTTGAATGGTCGGTACACGACGTGGTTGGTATTCTCTTGCTGCTATCAAAATTCTAAAGGCAACAATTGATCGCAGGACCGACAAAACGGAGAGGTTACTTGGCTGATCTGCTGAAGTGACACGGGTCTATTGAGGGGCTTTGGGCACGCCATGGATGTGGATCCAACAACAGGACCCAGGTGAATGCCTTACACGCTGCCTAGAGTCCTTCGCTGTGCTCTCTCACGAATGCATGGGCCGCCCAAGCACAACAGCAGCTGATGCAGGCCCACGCACCACGAGACCAGCTGCAAACGGCGCGCACCAACCGTATCACACCGTGTTGTATGCAGTACAAGTGGCAGCGGCGGCGGCGGGCAAAGCGCTGCCGATGCCACTGGCTGCTCTGACCGGACGCGCTTCATAGTCGAACTGGAGTTCATGCAGTGCCTGGCCAACCCATTCTACCTCAATTGTGAGGGGGCATGGCGCCTGGTCGCTTGTGCTGCTATTGCTGCCGTCTTTGCATGGCTGCGGGAGCAACAAATGGTGCACTGCAATGACAGGCCCACCTGATTGTGCAAACACACCGGCCTCTCACAGGGCCGTGTCGGGTCACCTGGCCCCGCTGCAACCCCGCTGTGACTCAGCTGCCGAGCGATGATTTGCAAGCACTCAGTTGCACCGCGCAATCCCTGTTGCTGCGTCTGTACAGGGCTCGCTCAGAATCGATACCTTGAAGATCCAGCTTTTCTGAACTATCTACAATACCTGGACTACTGGCGGCGGCCAGAGTACGCTGTCTACATTAAGTGAGGAGCGGCTCCGGGGGCCTGCTTTGACTTTGGCTTTGAGGGAGGGTAGGCGAGGGCAAGAATTGGGTGAATGTGCATGCAGGGGCGGGTGTGGTTGTATGCCTGGCTGGACCGCACCTGCGCCCGGACGCAAAGCGCTGCGCCCGGCTGGTCGCGCCAGCCGTGTCCACGCCATGCCGTGGCAAGCTGCGCTCTTCGCATGGCGTATGCTTCGCCTCGTCGTGTCCTGCTGCATGCCAAACCCGCCTGCTTCCTCTCACCCACTTTCACCTATTCTATGAACCCCCAAAGGCACCCCCACTGCCTGCTGATGCTGGACCTCCTGCGAAGCGAACGATTCAGGAAATCCATCGCGGTGGTGCAGGTCGCGGTGAGCCGGCTGCATCCTTTGGTGCTGCAATCTTCCTGGTGATCTTCACAGCGGTCTGATGTGCTGGCACAAGCACACACCAGCACGCCACTCCATGTGGCTGCTCCGCTTCAGCACGCAGCCCACCTCCGCGGCCAACCTGTGCTCGGCATTCCTGTTGCCCCTGTGCGCTCCACGTCGGCGCCACAACTCTTTGACCGTATAATGCCCGCCCCCCACCCACCTGCATGGAAACACGCACCCCTTCAGGACGACATCCACACCCAGCAGTTCTACCATTGGCAGCACTACCGGTCCAACCGGGTCAAGGAGGGCACCGCTGCGCTGGAAGGGCCTGCGATAGCTGCAGGTCCTGCAGGTACTGCCGCAGCAGCAGCAGCAGCAGCAGCAGCAGTGGCGGGCGGCAGCTGAGTGTGTGCTCAACTAGGGCGCGACGCCTGGAAACTTCAGGGGCGCGTGTGGCTGCAGGCACACATCCGCGGCACATGTTCGCCGAGGCGCGTCCTGCAAATGTGCAATGCCTCGTGTGCACTCGAGGTTCACAACCGACCTAGTAATGGATGTCGGAAACCACGGCGCTGCTGCTGGCGTCCATGTGGCTGCTGCATACGTGTTAACTCCTCGCTACCGCTTCACTCCGCATGCAATCCCCTCCCTTTGTCCTGTCGCATCGCCGCCTGTACTCTTCAATCTCTTGCCCCTGCTGTGTAATCATTGTTGCGCAACCACTTGGCCAGAGAGTGGACTAAAAGCGCGTGGGCGCACTGGATTCGTGACAAGGCCACGCAGCAGGACTCTTTATCACAAAAGGGAATGCAAATCCTGTGCATGCGCAGTCAAGGGGCGGTGCCGTCACTGTTGCTCCGCATCCCCTCCGCCCATTTTGGCGCTTCACTGATTGATTCCTGCCGTTCCCCCCAGCTCCAGACATATCTCCTTCCAGGGCAATATCCACGCGCAGAACCTCATTGTTGGCAGCTAGCAGGTCAAGAAGGGCACCACGGACCATCTTGCTTGGCGTCGCTCAGCGGCACTGTCCACAGCACGAGCAGAGCGGCATGGTGACAACGCATCCACTTTCCAATGGCAACGCTGTACTTGCGGTGATGTATACTTACGATACGTCAAATTACTGCGTAAATTAATCAAGTGTGCTTTCTGCTGTGCTTGCAGGCAGAGTCAAATCATCCAAAGCGCTTCGTGGCTGCAGCAGCGTCAAGTCATAACGAGGCACCAGTGCATGTGCATGACGACGTGAATCTTGGATTTTCGAACCCATTGTGTGCCGCGTGCATCAGGCCGACGACCACGCCGCCATCTGCAGCAGCAGCAGTGCGCGCGCTGCACAAGCGAGCCCGACCCTGAAGCCAGGCACCATGGACGCAATCGCAGACGGGGCGCACCGGCTCTGGCGCGTGATCAACGCCCGTGCGCAAGCGGCGCAGCGCATGCGCCAGGCCCCGGACGAGACAGACGTGGTCCCGTGCATGCCCATGCCCACTGTGCGGTTTAATGGCTCCAAGCTGGCCAGCCTGCTGAATGGCCTCGCCCCGCACGGCGCCGAGGCCGGCTCCCTGCCGCCCGCGGCGCAGCGCATGCAACGCTGCAGCAGCGGCGAGGCGACGCTGCTCACGTCGGCGGGGCCCGTCAGCCCCAAGAGGGTCCCGGGGGTGTGGGCGCCGGCGGTGACGCCGTTTGGGGCCGGGCTGCAGCACCTGCTGCACAGGAACAGGCGGCACGAGCCACCAGCGTGGCCAGAAATGCCAAAGAAGCAACGGCAGGTTGCTGAGGAGCAGCAGCAGCAGCAGCAGCAGCAGCAGCCGGACCAGGGGCCCCCATGCACTGGCGACACCGGCGGCGGGGGAGGCAGCGATGCCACGTGTTGGGTGGAAATCACGGGCCCTGAGCTGGATAGGATCATGCGCGGCACAGCAGCCCTCCACCTAGAAGCCCACAAGGCACACGCGGCTGTGGCGGCCAAAAAGCAGCGCGCCGCAGAGGCCGAGGCTCGGCGCCGCGAGCGCGGCACGAGCGCCGACGTCGCGGCGGCGCTGCAAGAGCTGCGGCGCGCGCACGAGGCTGCGGGCGGCGCTTGCGGGGGCGGCAACGGCGGCGGCGGTTTTGGCTACGTAGGCGTGTCGGCGGCGGACAAGGCGCGGCTGCTGGCGGCGGCGAAGGAGAGGCAGCTGGCGGCGGTGGCGGCGGTGCAGGACCCTCCGAAGGAGTTTGTTGAGGTGAGGCCGGACACTTCACCCAGGCCGCCTCCGGGCCCATGTCATGCTCTGTCCCATTTTCCAGGGGGTCAAAGGGTGTCCGGCAGCACGATCGGCACCTCGAGCCGTGGGCTTCTTGCGCTGACCTGACCCACCGTTGCCCAGCAATCAGGGGACGGCCTCCCGGCCAGCCTGGTGTGGTGCATGCGGCCGCACTCAGCCCATTTCCATGGTGTAATCATTGGTGAAAACCGCTCGCCTGCCCGCAGGATTACTACGACCGCATCGGCGAGGAAATGCATGCCGCAAATGAGCAGCTAGCCGTCAGGTGTCTGTCGCGCAAGGGCAGCGCCGCCGGTGGCGGCTGCGCCCTCGGCGGCGCGGCTGGAGAGGAGGGGCTTTGGGCCGGGTTTGGGGAGGAGGGCGGGGAGGAGGGTTTGGGCGGGAAGGAGCAGGAGGAGGAGGAAGAGGAGGGCCTGCCTGAGTGGGCGTGATGCTGGGGGTGACGGATCGCAGGGCTCTGCGTTGCGTCTGGGTGCGGCACCGCCGATGACGGAGGGTCCAAGGCGCGGATGCCGCGGGTCCGTCGGTGGCATCCTGGAAACTGCCCACTGCAATTCGTTTTTGGTTGCTCGACCATGGGTCCTGGCGCTCTATGCTTTGTAATGTGAGTGTCACTGCGAGCCGGTCTCTTTGCTTTTCTTGTCATCACTACGTTGACCACAAAGCAACTCCTTACACAGTGCAAACAACTGTGAACCCGGACCAGCATCAATAGGGGAAAATGCAGTCAGACTCTTGGCGTCTTGACACGTTGGGCAACATGGTGATGAGTTTTCAAACAGCGGCCTTAGAAAAATGTGAGCGCAGCCATTCTGATGGGCCAGGCGTCGCACTTGTGCAGGTTAAATAATGCTATGGAAACGCGAAAAGCACCTCGAGAATCTGGCCAAGGCGGCGGCGACTTGCACACAGGCCATGCGCACTGCAGAGACGGTGCAAATCCTAGATAACACTAATGACAAAAAAACTGTCGATGGTCAGCTTGTAAAAGCCTGTTATGGTGTCTGCTTCGGCCTGACCGCACCCCCACTTTGCACATCCATGTTCTTCCCTTTGGCACGTGAGGGTCATCAGATGGTGGTGTCGCGCCTGGCAGTGCCGGCAAAGCTACGACAGGCCCAGCGCTCCAAGGCACGCAGCGCAGCTCCTCACAACGGAGCCACTGCCAGCTGCAACCTTGCAGGCTGCAGGCCCGACCCGACCGGCAACTGAGGCCAGACTGCTGCCTCCTGCTTCAGCCCGCCGCGCCACCGGAGTGCGTCCCAGGCGCACGAGCGCGCCCCTGCCACGGGCCCTGCTGTCGGTCACAGGTTGGCGGTGCGGGCGGCGGACAGCTGCCCATAAGCTGTGAGGACGCCCCTGACCTGGATGTCCACAACTAGGTCCCCATCGTACATGCTCAGGCGCCTGTAAAGGTTGACCGTCGAGCACAGCATTGAGAGCGTCCCGGGGGCAGAGGCGTCGGCTGTAATGATGCACCCGTTGCCGGCCAGCGTCTCGGGCGCGAGGGGAGAGTCGACCGACAGGCTGCGCGGGCCGGTGATGTGGACGGTGCCGTCGGTCGCGCGGACGCGCAGGGGGGATGAGGCGTCGGGGGCGGAGATTGAGCCGTTGGACTCGAACACGCCCTGCAGGCAGCCGTAGGGGTTGGGTGTCGGTCGTAGGGGGCGTGAGGTGGGGTGGCGGGCGCGGATCAGCCTGCAGAGCTGCGGCTACTCAAGCTTGCATTTCAAACCTAAACCGCACCTGCATGTCAGCCAAGTCCCTGAAGTGAAAGGGCTCACATGTGCACAGCCGAGGGTCGCACACACGCACACACACACACATACGCACACACACACACACACACACACACACACACGCACACACACACACAGACGCGGTTCATGCACACGAAACAGCACGTGTGCCGCCGCCCACCTTGAAGCCGAGGATGTCGATGTTGGCCAAGTTAGCGATGCGCGCTGACATTAGCGCAACCCTGAAGCCACTGGGGGCAACTGGTTGCAGACGCGACGAGGGCAGGGCTACAGCAAGGCCTGCCGCCGTGGGGCACGCACCTACACACCCGCGCGCAGGCGTGCAGCAGAAGTCAAACATGGGCTGTGCTTTTCGCAAAACAAGCGGCCATAGCATGAACGCCGAGAACCCAGCAGGAGCAGCAACGGCATTCTGAGGCGTACTGTGCACGAGTTGCAGCCGCTAGGCTCGGCTGGGTGCATGCCAGGGCTTTGGTGTGTGCGATAGAGAGCTTTGTTGCGAAAGGCGTTTGCTTACCGTCAAAAACAAGCGATGCGTTCCCAGCAACGCCAGCGACGGCTGCACGCAGAGTTGGCGTGAAACCAGGAGGGGGGGGGAGTCGTGGGCTGCTTGATGATCAAGATGCTTCATCACATCTGAAAGTACTGAGCATGCCGGCCTGTGCACTAGACACATTTAAGTCATTCAGGCAGGGCCTCATGATTGTTAAACGCGACACGGAGTGACATGTTTGCATGTGACGTTGCATTCTTGGAGGACCCAGCGGCGAGTGACGCCCTCACGCGCAGGGCCGAGAGCATCAGGCTGCTTGGGCTGACTCACTCGTGTGCCTGATGGCGATGGGCACTGGGTCCGAATGCAGCTGCCCGCCAAGAGTAAGCGCCGCCGTCTGAGGGCCCGTTTGAAATATCAAATCAATGATGCACGCCGGTTTGGCTGCGGCGCCGCTGAAGGCTGCTGACAGCACTAGCATCATGAGCGCGGGCCATTGGCGCGCGGGGGCCATTGGGATTGCCTGCTGGCGCTGTAAGCAAACTAACTGGTTCTAAGGGTACAAAAAGTGTGATGGCTGTACAGTCCTAGGAGCCGAATCGCGAGTGGGCGAACGCGCTCTTTTCGGAACTTGGTTTGCGGCTCGTTGTGAGGGTAATCGCCAAGAGTTCAGCTTTGAGTGTTCTAATGATTACAAAAATCTCATATCAGCCGGTTACTCGAGGGCTAGGCGCGTTTGAAAACTGCCGTCAGGGTGGACACAGGAGCGCACACTTGCTGCGTCACTGGTCGTCGAGGCACCAGGGGCTAGCCCAAAAGGTAATGGGCCTAGCAGCATAATGACCAACGTGAGGGATCATTCTGGACGCAGTAGACTGCTGGCGAGCGTAAACGCAGCCATCCAACATGCCAGAGAGATTGCAGGCTTCCTTGTGAAGAGCTGAACGAGCGAGCTACTGCTAAATGCCAAAGCTGGCACTGCCTGACACAGACGCACCTCGTGTGCAGTGAAAAGGCAGCAGTTACACACCGATACTGGCAGCAGCACCCACGGGGCAATCAAAACATCTGTCATGCAGGCACAAACTGCAACCACCGGCCAGTGTCTATGATTGAAGAGGTGGAGCATAGCGTTCTTGACACTGGGTATATTGGTGCTGCAAGTCACTGTAGCACCTCGGTGCAGAATGTCATGTGCAATAACAGGAGTTGCTAAGCTACTGTGCCGTAATGAGCACATTGCCGGTTTCAAATCTGTGGAGTGTACAGGTGGCATCAAGCCGGCCGTGAAAGGTTGTTGCTTGTGCTTTGGCTTGCCTCTTTGAAGCTGCAACGGCGACTCACGAGCAACTGCTGCCGGCGTGGCGCCACAAGTGGTGGCCATAAGCACTATGCAGCTGCGTGGCCGAAGTCAAGACGCCGTCGAGGCCTAGAGAGCCACATCAACGGAGAGAGCCACAATTGCATACACAACCTCGAATGGTGCGCTCGGCCCTTGCCGCTGCCAGAAAGCCTGAGCTTGAGCTGCACTCTCAAAATTGCAGCGGGCGCCGAAGCTCGCTGACCGCGCACGCGGCCGTGCCGCCGCTCAGACATTCAGTATCTTCGCGGAAGCCAGCGTCCCGAGCGCGGTCAGCGGGCCCTTGACCGCGATGTCTGCAGCGATGCCCTCGGTCTCTATGCGCCGCGTGAGCTCGGCGTTGGGGCAGTCCAGCCGTATCTGCCCGGCGGCCGCGGGGTCGGCGGTGAGCCTGCAGCCGGCGCCGGTCATGACCTCGGGCGCGAGCTGCGCGGTGCGCACGCGGCCCGTCTTGATCCTGGTGATGTTGACGGTGCCCGACGTCGCGCGGACGTTGAATGGAATCGTGCCGTCCTTCGGGTTCACGGGGCCGGTGGACTCAAAGACGGCCTGGAATTGGGCAACCGAGGAGGGGTGGGACGGCGGCGGCCGCGAGCAGGTTGATGAGAGTGTTCGTTGGGCGCCTGCAAGGAGCAGCCTGTGGTGTCTGCATTACATGTCATGCCATTTCTTGATACTGCTCGTCCTCTCATAAAACAAACAAGCTCCTTGCGCCAACACTCTCCCTCCTTTCCATCACTTTCCATGTCTTCCTCTCCCCAATCCTCAGCACAGCCCTACCTGGAAGTCATTGCAGTCGACCTTGGCAATGCTCCAGATGCGCGACTCCATGAGCCCGGTGCGGATGCCAGATTTGGGGGTCACCGGAGAGAGGCTTGCGGACAGCAGGGCCGCGGCCAGGCCGCCGGCAGTGGGGCAGGCGCCTGGTGGGCCGCGAGGCAAGGTGGCGGCGAGGGCACGGGGATGATGCCCCCGAGGACTAGTGACCGGCGGCTGCGTCAACATGCATCACAACATTTGAGTCTGACGGATCCTTGCGCCCAATTTCAAGGCACCAGCAAGAGCACACACCACTACAAAAGCTGCGGTCTGGCTCGTTTGGCCAACCTGCCAGCCAAGTGCAGATGCCTTTCCCCTGTGCTGCCCTTGCGCTGCCAGCTGAACTGGCGGGCACTCAACGGTTGCCTGCACAGGCCTCTTCGCGCTGTCCCTTCATGGGGAGAGGTGCAGCGCCGGCGTTCCAGTGCTCTCACCGTCAAACACGACTGTGGCGCTGCCGGCCACGCCTGCAACCGTGACAGGCTTGATGCCGACCTGAAGGTGATGCAGAATCATTCGGGGTTTGGGGAGATCAGATGCAGTCCAAGGCAAGGCGGCGAGGGCTGCGTGAACAGCATGATTTATTGGCATCACCTTGGTGATGCGCGCTGCGGTGGGCACGAGCTCACGGTGGTTTGCAGCGGCCACAGCAGAACCACAACGACAGCGACTGGGTGCCATCGGCCAGGCGCACACCTTGGCAGGCTTGATGACCTTCCCGCCAACCGCCAAGGCGGCAGTCTTGGGACCTGTGATGAATTTTAGGTCCACCGCGCACACCGTCTTGGCCGCGGCGCCTCCAAGGAGCATCGAAAGCACCGCCGCAACAGCCAGGAGAGTGGGCGAGCGCGCCATCGTTGCAGGGCAGCTCAGCTCGCTGTCGAAAATCGTCAAATTTGCTTAGAAATATGGTATTCAGTCGTTTACGTGAGGAGCCCGGGCGCTAATTGGATGACGGGGTTGAAACAGTCCCGGCTCCCGGAAGCCGGCGGGTGATACCGTACTCTATCGAACGGTACTGTGCTGTTGTGAAGTGATTGCTGCATAATTGGTTTGCTATCATAAATCGCGCAAGCGGGGTTGCGTTCCATTGTGGACGTGTGTAGTTTGGGCCAGAGTTGGGCACGGTCTCGTCAACTTCCAGTCTCACGGGCACGTCAACCGGTCTTGAGGCTACCCAACCCGGCAGCGTCAATGCATAGCAGCATCACGGCTTCAGTTGCAAGACACCTCAGCCCTCGCATACCTAGTGGGCGCTCCTCCAGTCCTACGTACTCATGTGTGCACTGCCGGCATCGCCGCGCCGAGCCTGAAACCCAGATGGCTCCCACTCAGCTGAAGCAAACGTCCTGCGTGTCTATATCTGTCAAGTTCTACGCACTCACAACAGCAGGCGTGCCGGTACGGGTGGGCGCACAACAGGCACTGCCTCGTCTGACAAATGAGGACCCCCGATCAATTGACGATTTCCTGCCCTTGCAAGGCCCTTCCTTCCAATGCCTCAATCACTTCCCTCATCAAACTGCAGCATGCGGCTTTGTGCTTTGCCATGAACTCAACAGGCAGTAATGACATGGTCAGTGGTCATCAAAAGCAAGTGCACTTGCCTGATATTTGCGCACGGGCTGCACTCGTGCTTCGCCATGATGCTGCGTGCGCAGGATTCCCCCCTCCATAAGAAGAGTATGAAGTGTTGATTTGTAGCATAATCAGTCATCTAGTGTGGCTCTGAAAGCCAGTGGCTGCTATCGGCAGCTGGGACTGCCCTGCGCCTGACTCACCAGCAGCTAGTTGTCACCCGTGCAACCGACAACCCCATCCAGCGAGTGCCTGCTGAACAATTCTGCTCCTATCCTTGATGTCTCCAATCGAGCTGTGTTCACGTGCACAGTATAAAGCCGGATAGGGCGAGGCCATCGGCAAGCCTGATCTCTCTGACAGTGAGCCGTCCAAGCGACAGGAAAGGTGGGCACATCGGAGAACTGTGTTGGCTCAGCTTCGTGCTTGATTCTGAGCGGGGTCGTTCCGGGGTGCTTGGTTTGCAAGTTGCAACCATCAACTTTGCGCACTTCATTTGAGCCAGCTTAGCTTACACACAAAGTAAGGTGAGAAGCCAAGGATGACCGCTGCGGGTCCAAAGCGCGCGTCTGCAGCTCACCCGTCCGCGATGCGCCACTGCGAACCGACGCAAAGCTGCGCTTGCGCGATGGCCACTCCGCCTGTCAGGCTCAAGCCGCCATGCGGCGGCGCGCGGCGGCCCTGGCGTTGGGCCTGCTGGTGCTGTGCGGCTGCATGGTCGGCTCTCTGCAGCAGTCGGAGGCGGACGCCGCGGACGAGCCCGAAACCGCGGCGCCGCCCGCGGAAGCAGCCGAGGCGAGCTCCGCCGAGCGCGCGGCGCCGTCAGCCGCAGCGAAGGCCGCAACGGCGCAGTCGAGCGCGGGCGCCAAGGCAGAAGAAGCTGCTGCTCCTGCCGCAGCTGCTGCTGGGGAACAGGCGCCAAAGGCAAAGCAGCAGCCTGCAGTTTCCAAGGGGACGAGCCAGGCTGCGTCTCAGGCCAAGGGTGACGCAGCCGCGGCACCCGCGCCCGCGCCCGCGGCAAAGGCCGCCCCCAAACCGAAGCCGGCGGCCAAGCCAACACCGGCGGCAGTCCCGGCAGCCGCGGAAGGCGGACAGCCACCCTCAAAAGGCGCAGAGGCGGCCCCTGGGCCGGAGCAAGTGGCTGCACCAGAGCCTCAGCCGGAGCGCGTGGCGGCTGCGGAGGATCAGCCGGCGCCCGCCGCGGGGGAGGAGGAGGAGCAGCCGAAGCGGCAGGGCCCGAAGCTGCTGCCGAAGAAGGTGCAGGTGGTGGCGGCCGCGCCCGAGGCGGAGGTGGAAAATGACGACGACATCGACCCCCAGGGTGGGTGCCTGCCCCCTGTGCAACCAGGGGAAATGGGTTGGTGGGGGGGGGGAGAGCGGCGGCGGCGCAGCCTGTTGAGCGAAGCGAGGGGCAGCGGGATTTGAGGGGATGTGTGCGGACAGGATGGCCGATGGGAGGTGGGCTGCGCGAGAGCTGCGTGAACCCGGCGTCCCCTTGCGCCTGCGCAACCGCCACGGCTGCTGGCGGCGCGCGGCGCGTTTGCGCATCGAACCCAGCAGCGGCGACCCCTGACCGCCCTCCGCCCCGCTGCTGACGCCCGCGCCGCGGCTCCGCGCGTGTGCTTGTATTGTTGTTGACCAGGGGATTGCGCGGACTTCATACCCTCGTCCTCTTGCAAGGACGTGGACTTCGGGGATGGGCGGGTCGCGGAGTGCCTCAGCCAGATCATAGCGGCGGCAGAGGCGGCAGACACAGAGGCGGAGGGAGGTGAGGCGGCGGGGGGTTGTCGTGTGAGTCATGTGTTTGTCATGTGTGTGTGCGTTTGTGTGTGTGTGCACGTGCGCGTGTGAGCGTTTTTGTGGCAGGGGGTTGTTTGCATTGGTGATCTCGCGCCCACCATGGCTGGTGGGTTCGAATGTGAACGTATGCACGTGCGCTCGGTCGCATGTTTGCAGCCGCGCACGTTTCAAGGGCACGTCGCGCGGTCCATGGCGCCACAGCAACCACCCGCCGCGCCATGGCCACCGCTGCTGCATGCCAGCCGCCCCTCGGCTGCCTAGGGCATCAGAGCCCACTCGCCCGCCTGCCCAAGCGCACACCCCCCCACCCCGCGCCCCACCACCGACCGCGCGCCGCAGAGTCGGTGCCAATCGCCTGCGCCTCGGAGCTCGCCACATTCTTCATAAAGCGCTCCAAAAACATCAACGCAAACGTCCCCTTGGGTGAGCCCACGCCTCTTCCACGCCAGTGGCCGGCGCAGCCGCAGGGTTTGCTGCTGCCGCGGTCAAACATGGTCAACGGGAGTCCAGGCGTCGGGCCCGCTGCACTGTGTTTAACAACACCTGGTGTCGACGCGTGCTGGCACCCGACCTCCTCCTCTCCCTTGACATTGTGCCGGCTGCAGGCCTGGCGCCCTGCGTGCCCCACCAGGCCCTCCGGCTGGTGGGCACCGCGCCATCCATAACCCTCGGTGCCACCGCCCCCGTCCCCCCCACCCGGCCCCTGCAGCGCGCGCGTGCAAGGCTGACGCCGAGCGGCTGTGCAACAACACATACTTGTTCGGCGGGAAGACAGAGGGGCAGGTCATCTCCTGCCTCAAGTGAGGGCGGGTCCCTCTTCCCAGCGACGCACCGCGCCCGCCCCGGCGTCCTCGCAAACCTCGGCCCTCGCGGCGGCCTGCCAGCCGTGCGGGCGAGCGGGCCGCCGCACGCGCGCCGCCGCCGCCTGCCGCGCACGGCGACGCTGGCCCTGCTCACGCCCCTGAATTGGCGAGCTCCCGCCCCGCACATATGTGATCCAACATCACATCACGTCGCATGACATTACATGACATGACTATGACTGATTGCATCCAAGCATCTACCCTACCCCATCCACTCGGCTCATCAAAGCGCAATGCGATGATTCTCCTCGTACCGCCCATGACACAAACCCATCAAGCCGTGGCACCGCTTTCCCGCCCATCCCACCCACAACAGGGACTCCAAGGACCGGGTGTCACCCGGGTGCCGCGCCCAGCTGTTCAGGATGCAGCTGGCGGCCGCCAACGACTACAGGGCCGACCCCGCCCTCAACGCCAGCTGCAGCGCCGACGAGGAGAAGCTGTGCAAGGG
>NW_014012404.1:0-703 GCF_000611645.1 Monoraphidium neglectum
GGTTGGGGTGAGGTGGGGGGTGATGAGGTGGATGAGGGTCTTTGCAGTCGCTTGCGTTCAAGAGGGTTGGACAAGCTGTTGGCGGGAGGCAGGGCCGTGCTGCGCGCCGGGCGTCACGGGCGCCGCGTCGACGCGGCGGCGCCACCGCGCGGTGAGGCGGGCGCGCGGCGGCCCCTGCCGCACGCTTATTTGCCGGCGTCAGTGTTCATGCAGGCGGCAGCCCTACGCCACGGCTCGGAGCCTTCGCACCCACAACCAACGCGCAGGTCCCCGGCCAGCCGTGGACCCCACAAAGGGGCGACATCCTCCCAAATCCTCCGCGCCCCTGACCCACGCGGCGGCGGCAGATGAGCCTCAACACCCCAAACCGCCTGTCAAAACAAGCCCCAAACCCTGAACCCGTTTCTTTGCACCCCCCCACTCACGTGGCGGCGGTATATGTGTCGCAGCAGGTCGGTGAAGGCGGCCTCCTCCCCCACGCCCTTGATGGCCTGTGAGGACCGCAGCTCCCTGAAGGACTCCACGTACCAATCACGCACCTGGGGAGGGGGTGGGGAGAGAGTGTGTGTGTGTGTGTGTGCGTGTGTGTGTGTGTGCGTGCATGTGCATATGCATGTGTGTGTGTTTGTGCGTGCGTGTGCATGTGTGCACGCGTGTGTATGAATGTCAGAGAGAGAGAGAGAGAGCGTGTGTGTGTGTGTGT
>NW_014012404.1:1528-11322 GCF_000611645.1 Monoraphidium neglectum
GAGAGAGAGAGAGCGTGTGTGTGTGTGTGTGGGGGGGGGGGGGGGAGGGAGGAGGCAAGGTGTGCGCATGTGGGTGTGTGCTCACGTGTGCATGCGCGCATGATGAGCATGCCCGCGTACATGCACAGTTGCTGCATGAGAAGGTGTGCGAACAAGGTTGCATGCCACACGCTCCTGGGGGCCTCATGCTGTCGACCAACCAACACACACATGAACAGACCCTTTGACAAACCCTCAACTCGATGCTCCTCCCACATGCATGTTTGGCACACGCGCGCGCACACACACCTGCACGCACGCACGCACACACATACACACACACACATACACACACACCATTGGCCACCCCAGCACGTGCGCGCGCACCTTCAGAACCTGGGGCTTGCTGCTGAGGCCGTAAGGCAGGTTCTCCAGCTCAGCCACCCTGCGGAGACGCACGTCATGATGACATCATCACTTTGTTTCATTCGGACGGATCCACCACTCCAACTTACAAGAAGCGCTCAGGATGCGCCCGCCCGGACCGGCCCGGTCGGTTGAGAAGCGGCGGGCCCCGACCTTCTGACAGGGCCGCGCCGCGAGGCCCCGCGCTGCCCCGCGAGCCAGCGCCCGACCACTGGACCGCGCCCCCCGGCTGCGTGTGGCTGGGCGGGCCGGGGGGCGCCGCGGTGGCGGCAAACCCGGAATTCTGCGTGCGACCGCGTGCCGGCTGGCGCGCGCGCGGGGGGACGCGGCGCACCTGTGGGCGAGGCGCACTGGCAGCTCCTTTTGGAGGAACTGGGCTGACAGCACCAGCTGCCGCTCTATGGGGTTGGCGCCGAAATCCAGCTGCGGGGCGCGGCAGTTCGTTGAGGGCAATCGATTGCGGGACGGACGGCCGTCGGGCGGGGACGGGCGCGTGCGGCGCTGAGACGCGGCAGGCCACGCGCTCTGCAGTGTGCATCCGGCTGGGTGCGGGAGGAGGTGTGCGGGGGCTGGCGGGGTGGCCGGGATGCTCGGGCGCGCGGCAGGCCGCCGCGGCCGTGGCCGCGCGGCGAGGGGCCGGCTTCCACGGACGGGCTGCGGCCTCCGCGCCGGGGCCCGCCATACCACTGCCCCCACCCCGCGGGTCTGGCGCAAGGTGGGGGCTGGGCATGCCGAAAGATCGCCAGTCGGCGCCGCTGCTGCTGGTGCTCTCAGAGCTGTCCAACAGCGCTTTGCTCACCATGTACTTGAGACTGACGCCCGTCTGCTTCTTCAACGCGTGCGCAAAGATGTCGTCAACGATCTCCCGAGGCACAGCATCCGAAAGCCGCGTCCCGCTGTGCGCCACGGACGCGCCAGCCGCAGCGGCGCGCACCGCCGCGCGCGCCGCGGCGCCCGCCGCCGACGCCATCGCGACAGAAGCTGGGAGGGCCGCCATCCCTGTTATGTCTTGGTACTGTCTCTAGTTATTCCTCGGCTGCGCCGGGGCCGCCCAATGGCCGGGCATAGGGACGCCCCACGGGCGCCCTGAGCTGTCAGGACCCACCCCTGACAGCCCGCCCTTTTGGCGCAAAATCGAGTCCACCTGCGCAAGCAATATTTGCTTCTCTGCGCGCACAGCGTCCGCGAGCAGCAACGCCGCGCAACCCACACAGCCGCGGGCAGTCTGTGAGCTTCGACTGAGCGTTGAGCTGCGCCAGCACGCGTGAAAGTGCATCAGGAAGCTGAATTCTGACGGATGTGCCGGTGTGCGGTACCGCAGCCGCCTGGCGGCGGTTGCGGTGCCGCTTGCTGTTGGACAGGCTGGAGATCCGCCACCCGGGGTCTGGGCGTTGTTGGTTTGCGCAGAGCATGCCCCCGCCGACAGCATGCCTCGTTTATGACTGAAAACGTAATTCTAGCACCAGCCTACGGTCGCTGGATAACAAGCGGGACGGCCAGCAGGAGCCACACCGGGCACACGGTTTGTTCACCCTCGCTCTCCCCCCTTGCCCTCCTCCAGCTGAGTCGTGAGGAAGGAGGGTCCCTCCCCAAAGAAAATTGTCCAGCCGTTTCTCATGCCGCCGACCGCTTTGACCAAAGCCATGCGCCCGCCGCCGGGCAAAACAGAAGCCAGCTGGCTGGTTACAGAGCGCAAGTTTGGCGGTGCGTGGGATACCACATGCAAGATACTCCATGGGCGGCATCGGCCATATCAGCATTCCAACCAAAATGGGCGACGGCGCAAGGAGCCGCCGCGTGCGCACGTGGCACTAAGCCTGTAGAACCGCGGTCAAACAGGACCCATACACAAGACAGCAGCTCTCTGCCCGGGCCGGAGCCAGAGCCCGGCGACCAGGTTTCCAGGACCCAGCGGAAGAGTTTGACAGGCAAGGGAGGACCCCCGTCTGTGGCGGGTGGCATGTACATGCAGACACAGATGGGAGGCAGCGCCGCGCCACCGCTCGGCGAGCATGCACAACTCCTGGGGGCACGCCCCAAGCAGCTTCCGAGCGCTCTCACCGAAAATTAACAGTAAAACGCCCAACTACCGGCATACTGCGGTTTATCCGCTGCCGCTGCTTCGCTTTTTGTTATGGCCCCCAGAGCTCCTCTCTGCACACGACAACACTGCCGAAACTCAAGCTGGCGGCGCCCGCCGGCGCCGCTGCCGCCACCCAGCCCCCAGCCGCACGCCCGCCGCCAAGCGGGCGCGACGCCGGGACTCGGACTGCCAGGTTTGGTGCGATCTCAGATCTCAATATTTCAAGATCTCGGATCACAGGTTTGCCTCGATCATCTCTCGCAGCTTGTCGACCTTTGCGCCGGTCATCTCCCCCAGCTTCTCCCGGCCCCGGTACAGGTGGAATGTCGGCGCCACCTTTTGGGGGGTTGGGGATGAGAAGCCATGTGCATGCCCCAAGTAAGTCAAACAGGCGCCCCAAGTGAGTCAGACAGCCAAGACTATCTCGTAAAACCGCGTCGGTGCGTACCCGCAGCGCCCCACAGCCGTCGCTAAGCCTGGAAACAGCCCGCCAGGTCGTGGCGGGCCCCCAAACTCGACAGGCTCGTAGAGCCCTGCCAAGACCAGACGCGGCCTTATTCAACACAACCCTGTCCCATCACATGCTGCCCTGCCTTCCCCGCTTCCATGGATGAATCCCACGCCAACATCAGCAGCCAGATCACACCTTGATGCCCAACTGCTTGCCCAGCTCCTTGTTGTCCTTGTTGCAATTAAACTTGACAACCTGCCGCGTGAGGAGTCGATGTAACATGTAGGTGACGTTTGATTGGGCAGACTCAAAATCAGATAGCATGCTTGCTTGATGAACACGCCTGCTTACCACCAGCCTGCAAGCTTTGCTTGAACAAACAAGTTGGGTGCATGGCTGTGGGGAGACGTGCGGGCATGTCACCGCGCTCTGCGTCGGCGGCTGCTGGGGTGGCAGCGGGCGGCCGCAGCTGCTCCGGAAGCGGTGAGGCGCAGGAACTGCGCGGCTCGCCACAGCAGCAGCAGCAGCTGCGCCAGCCGCCCCCCGGCAAATGTCGCGGCTGCAGCGCCGATCGGAATACCCCCTATTGCCGTCTCGTCGTCTTCGGCTGAGCCGGCCGAGCAGCCAAAAGCAGGTCGTTCTGGACTGATCCAACAAATGCAGCATCCGCGGGGCCGCATCCGGGCTGCTGGCTGCAGCAGATCAGATCACGCACCTGTCCGCCCCGAGTCTTCAGCTCCTCATTGATCTTGACCAGCTCAGGGTAGATCATCTGTCGTTTGAATTTGAATCGCCCAATCAGCGTTCACGAGCGTATTCAGTCAAAATTGTGTCGAGGGCTGAATCAGATATTGGGCATGGGATTCAGGCGGTCTCAACTCGACTGCGACACCGCCACATTCAGGGTTCAAAACATCGTGCAATGCCGGACACACTTCACCCATGTGTGAAGGCTCACCTTGCACGGGCCGCACCAGTCTGTCCGCGGGAGGGGCCGAGCGAGCGGGGTGCGCGCCGGGGGTGGTGTGAGCTGCGCGGGCTCACAGGTGTCACATCCCGGCTGCCTCGCCTGCAGCACGTGCCGCTTGCTGCCCTTGTCCCACCGCAAGACTGTTTGGGTGCCAAATTAATCTACACCAACCCAACCCTGAACTTCGGAAACCTGCAAGCCACAAATGCAGCCAAAGGACCCCCTCCAGTGCCGCCTGGCCGGACTGCCGGCGGGGCGCCCCAGTCACCGCCCAGCAAAGAGGATCTGTGCTCGACGCGCCATCCCGCCCCAGCTGAGCCCCGGGCGCACCCCACCGGTACTTTTGACACAGCACACTCAATACAAAAGAAGCATCCTGCGGTTTTCAGACTCACCGGTGTAGAAGTCGCAGATGGTCAGCTTGTCTGAGTGGGACTCCAGGAAAGCCCAGAACTCCTCTTGGTTGAGCTCCCTCAGGCCGGCCTGGCGGGGCGCAGGAGCCAGGTCGCATCTGGATTTTCAAAACGCTGGCGGCGACAGATGGTGATTCGGTGCTCATCGAGCGGCAGCGTGGAGGCGGTGCAGCCGTGCATCTGATAAGGGGGCCTGCTTGCGAGAACGCGCGCCGACCTGGCTGACTGCTCCGCCTGCACTCGCACCTGAACTGCAGTGCCGGCTTCAGCCGAGTTGCCCGCCGCAGCAGCTGCCACGCGCGGCCGGCGCCGCGCAACAGGCGCTGCGCTGCCGCTGCGGATGGGCGCGAGGGCCGCCAGGTGCTGCTGCTGCTCCTGCTGCTGCTGCGTTGCGTGCGTTCGTAGGTGTGGCGCCCTAGCGCAGCAGGCTGGGACCTGTGCGGCTGCACGAGGCTGGCTGCACGCCACCGAAGAGAAGCTAGACTGCATCAACATCACGACGATCGTGCCAGGTTGCCGAATGTCTGGCTTTCGGCAAGTGGCCAGGGGTGGGTGAGATGGCAGGGAACCGTAGTGCGACGTCTGTGATGTAGTTGCAAGCTCACGTAACATGCCAGCAGCTGCGTTCTCAGGGGTGACCTGGATGGGATCTTGTGCCGCTCTCGCATCACTCCCGGCACTGTCACCGAAGTGGTAGTAACGCACCAGACCACGGCCCAGGGCAGAAACAACAAGCTTACCGATTATAAGTGCTTCAGTTGTGCCGCATGGGAGAGGCTGTGTCATGCGAGGGGCTACTGCTCGCGGCCCCATCACTGTTGGGCCAACAGCAACATCGGGACATGCCACTTGTGCTGCAGCACTGTGCGGCATGCCAGAACTCTGAAGCTGCAGCTAAGGTGCATATCAAGAAAACAGCACAAGCTCATTGTTACGCGCATTGTGCATGCGCGACCCGCCAGCCTAACCACGGGCATGAGCTGTTTTGACTGGAACAGCGGACAGCGTGATCTGTTGCAACCACAGACCTGGCAATTGAAAAGATAGTGCCGGCGGCGAAACACCGCAGTATGCCAACGCTGCTGCAAGCACGAGGTCAGCCGCACCACCCCCCATGATCAGACCGGATTCTGCCCTAGTCAAAGGAACATCATCAGCCCGGCGCTCGCGCCTGTGTTTGAGTGAGGGGTGCATGTGCGCCCCGGGCCACCGCCGTGCGCCGCACGTGGCGCTCCCGTGCCGCCCGAGTGCCTGCAATTGACCGCTTGGCCCAGGCGCCCCTGTGCGCGGCTCGCGGGGCGCGCGCCCGCCGCAGATCGGGTACACGCGGCTCCACCGCGGCGACGGTAGGGTGCCTTGCGAAGAGGCGCCCGCCTGCGCTTCTCAAGTGCTTGAAACTCATCTAAATGATTATGATGGTGATACGCGGTGCTGCCCAGCGGCGATGCGTCCCCGTGGGCCAGCTCCCCCTGCGGCCGGGCAGCGTCCGCCCCAGTTTTCCCGGCCCGTCAAGAGCCCAAGCCAGCAGCAGCCAGGGCGGCGCCAGGGCGGGCGGAGGGCGCGCGCGCGGCGCTGGCTGCGGCCCTCCGTGCGGCTTCAGTGCGTTATGAATACCTATAACAACTCGTTTGGTTGTCTGCTCGGCACAGCAGAGCGAGCGGCCGGCAGGCACGAGCCCGTGGCTCTCCGTCGACCTCCAGGAGGGGCGCGGGTGATCGATTCGATGCGTACCTTTCTATATGATTACCGTGAACAGGCTCAGAGGCTCGGTCACACGCGCAGACGACAGTCAACGTCGGGGCCCTCGCCAAAGAAGCCGCCCCTCGGCATCACAACCGCATCAAAATCACGGCGGATAACCTAGAATATTAACCATGACGACGCCCCGCGCCGCGGCCCACATGTCCCACCTGGGCAGCACCCACCCCCCACGCCCACTGCGGCCGCTCCCGACCGGCCGGGAAAATTGGTGCGGACGCCGTTTGGACGCCGAGGGAGCTTGCCGCCCGGTGCACAGGGCTGCTTTGGCACGATGCCAACGGTTTCCATAATGTTTTTGATACTTTTACAGCGCCCCAGGTACAGGAGGGACGCGCTTACGCCTCAGTTTGACCGCCATGTGTTTTTGCGGCTCGGGCCACCGCCGTGCGCCGCACGTGGCGCTCCCGTGCCGCCCGAGTGCCTGCAATTGACCGCTTGGCCCAGGCGCCCCTGCGCGCGGCTCGCGGGGCGCGCGCCCGCCGAGATCGGGCCCACGCGGCTCGACCGCGGCGACGGTCGGGTGCTTTGCGAAGAGGGTTTGCATGCCGCACCTGGGCAGCGCCCACCCCCCCCCCCCATCACCCGTGGACGAGGGGGTAGGGCGCTCCCCAGTGAGTGAGACCCCACAATGTTTCTGCAGGCGGGTCGCTGCCCGCACAATCCGCCCACCTATAGAAAAAGTTTGGCGCTCAATACTGCTGTTTGCCTGTTTGACAACTGTGGGTCAGAACAATTCACAATGAACAGCCTAGAGAACAGCAAAACCACCCTGATTACATGCTAGGGCTGCTGGTCGCAGACTAGAGCACGTGCATGGTTGAAAATGCGAGTGCGGACGTGCTGCAGGCTCGCGCCGCCGCTGATCAGGTGGGGAGAGGGGCCAGCGGACGCGAGCGCACCCACCAGGAGCAGTGGCTGCATGATCAGTGTGCGATACAACAAGCAGGAAGCGGCCCGCATGTGATGTGCGTGTTCTGGCACGTGCCCGCGTGACTGGGCAGCCAGTGACGAGTGCCGCGCGCCCGCACACCTCCAGACCAGAATGCGTGCGGGCAAGCTGGTCTTGAAGCGTGGCAACAAAAGAGGGAGGAAACCCATTGGAAAAAGAAACGACAAAATCAGCTACAGGGGACGTTTTGGCTGTCGCAGCGTGCCTTTCTGGCCAGAGGGGAGCTGGGCACTGAGATGGTCAACCATCTACCGCCACATTACACCTTGTGACGCGCCGCCGCTGAGCAGCTCCCAACGCCCGAGATCGCGCGCGCTCGAGCCAAGCTGCCATGCTTCGCTCTCTGCAGCGGCTGGGCCCGACGGCCCGACACAAGCAGACACACCGCCGCGCGCCGCCACGGGCGCGTCCAGCAGCCCTCCCACGGCCGCCGCCCGACCGCTCACCATGGCGATCCCAACCCGTCGAAAGCGCATCGACTCTGCAGCCGCCTGGAACAGCTCTCCTCGGAACCAGCCCCGGCCGCGTCCAGCCGCGCTATCGTGTCATGACGTCACGATGACGTCACCCTCACGCCAGGTCGAACGCGAGCCCGACCTTCGGCGGCTTTGAGCCGGGCGAGAGCGCGTCCAGCTGCGCCGCGAGCGTCGCGCGCTCGCCGCCCTGCAGCGTCTGCTGGTAAAGCAGGGACGCCACCCCCAGGTGGTCCACCTGCCGGGATACCACATAGATTCGTGGAGTAAACGTCAGGGGTTTGTTGGCAGTGTGTCTGCAAATCAGACACTGTGTTGCGATTTAGACGCTTGATGGCATCGACGTACACGAGGGTCGCACATCCGATGCGACCTGCGCATTCGACGGCAGCCCTCTCAAGCGCACGTCGCGCAGGCTGACCTAGCATATGCACGCTATGGCTGCTGCTGCCGCTGTTGCTGCTGCCGCTGCTGCTGCTGCTGCTGCTGCTGCTGCTGCTGCTGCTGCTGCTGCTGCTGCATTTCCCGCTGTGCGCGACCCCGCACCTTGGCCTTGAACAGAGCGCCGTTGTTGAGGCGCTGCTGAATGCCCACTGCAAAGTCGACGCTGACGGCGCTGCCCTGCTTTGGGGGGTCGCAGCACGTGCACATTGGGGGGTTCAAATTGAGGGTTCCGGCGGTTCTGGTCGGGGCTGGTGAGGGTGGGGGCACAGCCTAGGTGCATGTAGAGTCAAATGGATGGTGCTGTGGGGGTTGCTCAGCTCCGTTGTGCGGTAAAACCAGGAAGGCAGCTGCAACGGGGCGGCGCTCGCCGCGGCCGCAACGCAGGCCCCGCCGCCCGACCGGCGCCGGGCGGCAGCGGCCGGAGCGCGGCAGCCCAACGAAGAAACCGGACGCGTGCGCCGGCAGCCATGCCTCATGCAACGCCCTTCAGCCGGACCGCTGCGGCCCGCTCCAAACACCGTCCCTCCTCCCGACCCCGGCGCCTTGCCCACCGTCCGACCCCCAAACAATGTAAACCATGCATACACCTGCCGCCTGTATTCCCTCGCCACCGCTCCCCGGTCCCAAACCCCGCCCCCGACCTCCGCCCGCCCAGCGGCCCCCTCCCCCACAACAATGGCACGCGCGCCTGCAGCGGCCGCAACACCGCCGCCGCCGCTGCCCCATCCCATCCATCCAACCCCCCCTGCCTGGCCTCCGCCCGCCCGGCGCCGCCCCCCCCTTCTGTAACCAAACAAAACCCACACACACGTGCAGCGGCCGCGAGACCTCCGCCGCCAGCGCCTTGCCGCGTGCATAGTTGTGGACCACAGACAGCCGCGCGGTAGACAGCCGGTCTGGGGGGCGTTTGGATGGCAGGGATGCGCGCCGCTGTGAACATCTTGACTGTATGCAATGCTTATACCAGGCCACTGCAATCCTTACCAATTCTGTTGCTGATACTGTCAGCGCCGTCGGTGCCAGCAGTCCGCGTTCTTGCGCCGGGCGGTCGAACGGCCGGCGAGCGTGCCGGGGAAAGACACTAGAGGTCCCAAAGCAGAGCATGAGACGAGCGCCCGTCCCCTGGCGCGGCACGTGACTTCACCGCCGCACGGCCCTTGGGCACGCCACACTGCGCAACACCCCCGTCACACGCCGCACGGCGCGGTGGGGCGCAGCGAGGCGCTCCCAATGGAATCCAGCACGTGCGTGCAGCAGCCCGCCGCCAGTGCCGCCCCTCCTCACCCAAGGTCACCCACTCACCCGTCAGCCGCAGCGCTATCTGGCTGTCCGGCCCCATGTAACCGGCCACCACGCTGTAGTCATCGAGGCCACCGCTGCTCTTGGACACATCCACCGCGCCCTCCACACCTGGTTGTGAATCAGTGATGGTGGCGGGCGCGTTGGTGCGCTGTAAGATAGTGATGAGAAAAGCAGGTGCTGTGCACGTGGGGGGCGGGGTGCCAGCAGAGAGAAGAGCGCGGGGCTGTTGGACGAGCCTCTTTGGGCAAGCAGCAAGGTTGCCAGGCGGGCGCTGGCATGGGGGGGGGGTGATTGGGCTGCCCCTGGGCGAAATGCGGTGCGCTGCGAAAGCAGCTGGCCTCAACCACCAAAGATAGGCAGGGGTGCACAGCAACGCGGCCCCCCTCCTTTGAGGAGCGCAGTCAAACCACGAAGAAGCCATAAACTTGCTGTCACACTAAATGACCTGGTGCTGAAATGGCTTCTGAAACTGCGCCGTTGACATTATGGCTGAAGCCGTTCAAGAATTGTTGGACTCTGCAAGTGCAACCGCTAGCATGGACC